>NC_058523.1:409342159-409645189 GCF_904849725.1 Hordeum vulgare subsp. vulgare
GTTTGCATGATCGTAAGATAGCTAGCATGATGTTTTCATGGCTTGTCCGTTTTTTTGATGTCATTGCTACGCTAGATCATTTCACATCCCGGTACACCGTCGAAGGCATTCATATAGAGTCATATTTTGTTCTAATAGTCGAGTTGTAAGTAAATAAAAGTGTGATGATCATCATTATTACAACATTGTCCCATGTGAGGAAGTAATAAAAGAGGCCAATGAAGCCCAAATAAAAAAAAAGAGGCCAAATAAGCCCACCCAAAAAAGGGAAATAATAATAATAATAGTAATAAAAATGAGAGAAAAGAGAGAAGGGACAATGCTACTATCCTTTACCACACTTGTGCTTCAAAGTAGTACCATGATCTTCATGATAGAGAGTCTGCTATGTTCTCACTTTCATATACTAGTGGGAAATTTTCATTATAGAACTTGGCTTGTGTATTTCAATGATGGGCTTCCTCAAATTGCCCTAGGTCTTCGTGAGCAAGCGAGTTGGATGCACACCCACTAGTTTCTTTTTGAGATTTCATACACTTATAGCTCTTGTGCATCTGTTGCATGGCAATCCCTACTCACTCACATTGATATCTATTGATGGGAATCTCCAAAGCTCGTTGATATGCTTAGTTGATCTGAGACTATCTCCTCCTTTTTGTCTTCTCCACAACCACCATATTCTATTCACCTATAGTGTTATGTCCATGGCTCACGCTCATATATTGCGTGAAAGTTGAAAAGTTTGAGAACAATAAAGTATGAAACAATTGCTTGGCTAAAACCGGGGTTGTGCATGATTTAAATACGTTGTGTGGGGAAGATGGAGCATAGCCAGACTATATGATTTTGTAGGGATAACCTTCTTTGGCCATGATATTTTGAGATTACATGATTGCTTTGTTAGTATGCTTGAAATATTATTGTTTTATGTCAAATGATAGAATATTTCTTCGAATAATTCTTGTTTTAGTATTCATGCCATGATTAGATTATATGATCAAGATTATGCTAGGTAGCATTCCACATCAAATATTATCTTTTTTTATCATTTACCTACTCGAGGACGAGCAAGAATTAAGCTTGGGGATGCTGATACGTCTCCGTCCTATCTATAATTTTTGATTGTTTCATGCCAATATTCTACAACTTTCATATACTTTTGGCAACTTTTTATACTATTTTTGGGACTAACATATTGATCCAGTGCCTAGTGTCAGTTCCTGTTTGTTGCATGTTTTTTGTTTCGCAGATTATCCATACCAAACGAAGTCCAAACGCAATAAAAAACCTAGGGGATTTTTTTTGGAATATTTATGATTTTTGGGAAGAAGAATCTACGCGAAACGATGCCCGAGTAGGTCACAAGCGTAGGAGGCGCGACCCCCCTAGGCCGCGGCTGACAGGCTTGTGACCAATCCCTAAGGCAGTTGGTGATCTTCTTTCACCGCAAGAAAGATAATATCCGGTAGAAAATTGTGTTAAAATTTCAGCCCAATCGAAGTTACAGATCTTCGGGAATTTAATAAACGGTGAAAGGCCAGAGTCTGGGAGCGCAGAAAGAGAAGGACACACAGAGAGAGAGAGATCAAATCTCGGAGGGTATCTCGCCCCTCTGCCGCCATGGAGACCATGGACCAGAGGGGAAACCCTTCTCCCATCTTGGGAGGAGGTCAAGGAAGAAGAAGAAGAAGAAGGGGGCTCTCTCCCCCTCTCTCTCGGCGGCACCGGAACGTCGCCCGAGACATCATCGTGTGACGGCGATCTACACCAACACCTCCGTCATCTTCACCAACACCTCCATCACCTTCCCCCATCTATATTCAGCGGTCCACTCTCCCGCAACCCGCTGTACCCTCTACTTGAACATGGTGCTTTATATTTCATATTATTATCCAATGATATGTTGCCATCCAATGATGTGTTGTCCTATCGGTGATTGATGAATTGCTATGATTGGTTTAATTTGCTTGTGGTTATGTTGTTGTCCTTTGGTGCCCATCACATGAGCATGCGCAAGGATCACACCATAGGGTTAGTAGTATGTTGATAGGACTATGTATTGGAGGGCAATGGTGAAAAAAGCTTCAGCCTAGCATAGAAATTTATGCATACGGGATTGAAGGGGGACCAAAATATCTTATTGCTATGGTTGGATTTTATCTTAATGAACGTTAGTAGTTGCGGATGCTTGCTAATATTTCCAATCATAAGTGCATAGAATTCCAAGTAAGGGATGACATGCTAGCAGTGGCCTCTCCCACATAAAACTTGCTATCAGTCTAGTAACATAGTCAATTGCTTAGGGACAATTCCGCAACTCCTACCATCACTTTTCCCCACTCGTCAAACTAACGTAATTGTTTCTTTTTCTTACCATCCCCTAGTTTTTATTTATGTGTTCTTTCTTTTCTTGCAAACCTATCCTATAACTCCATCGAAGTACTTCTAGTTTCATACTTGTTCTAGATTAAGCGAACGTAAAGTGTGCGTAGAGTTGTATCGGTGGTCGATAGAACTTGAGGGAATATTTGTCCTACCTTTAGCTCCTCGTTGGGTTCGACACTCTTACTTATCGAGAAAGGCTACAAAGCCATACAATTTGCTAATAGCCTCAGGTGGAGAATATAAAATATGGTAATACATAATAGAGATGCTCAAAAGTTGAAGAAAATTGCCATACATGAACTAAATATATATGCTATTTTGATAGTGCAAAACTTTACCACCTTTTGTGTTAGTGAATAATATGTATTTGAAATCAATGACTTGGGCCCCATAACTTTTCCTATTTATACAATAGGTTATACATCCAATATAGTTGAATCCTGATAGTAATATTTGCACAATATAAGTCTTGTAAATAACTTTGTATTCCATCCTATAAATTATCACCACATGACAGAAACATATCAGCCATGTGAAGACAACCAAACACATAATCCATCTTCTATTCTTCTTCGCGACTTATGTCAGCATGTTCTCGGCCTCATGAATAATATGGAATACGCTTCTTATGGGGAGGAAAGGAGTGTGATATGAGAGCATTTACATTAGTAGAAGTGTAAAACAATAAGGTATGTTAGAACCGTGGGTGCAAAATAGAAAATACTGACCCGTCAAGAAGACTTTCTTGTTGATTATTTCTCATTCTTATATGCATATGCATGCATGACTTGCAACAATCACACGTGCTAATGGAATTCGGTCGGGGCCGCTGCTGCGCATCCATGCCGCTATGTTCACTTCACCATACCATATATATTACATCAAAAGAGAGTCCTTTTTCTTTATTCTTAGGTTGTTTCCATTAAACTACATTACTTTATGCCATGTATTTATTTATTTTTATCAATCATCAGATTCACCCAAAAATAGGAGGTTCAAGATTCTAGATATTTGCCGTTAGCAAGAGACATGTGTGTATTGGTACATGATAGATAATGGGTGTGTGCGTGTGTGCATTTGAGATCTTTCCTGATGAATTATCTTTGTAGTATTATTAGTATGGAGTTCCAGTAATGAATAATTTTTAATATGTATTTTTTCTCTTATTTATGATATAAGTAGAGAGGTATGAATTATAAAACCTTGTGTCAAAGTATTACATAATCCTATGGATGCAACCAATCATATGAATTCACAAAAGCAAAGTATCTCATCGTCACCAACTATATGTATGCTTCATGGAAAATTCAGTAAATAAGGATGAAGTCATGACTTTGCACTACCAAAATATGAAGCAGGCCCGAAGTCATAATCAATACTAGCACGCATGTGAGATCTTTCCTGATGAATTATCTTTGTAGTATTATTAGTATGGAGTTCCAGCAATTAATAATTTTTAATATGTGTTTTTCTCTCATTTATGATAAAAGTACACAGTTATGAATTATAAAACCTTGTGTCAAAGTATTACATAATCCTATGGATGCGACCAATGATATGAACTCACAAAAGCAAAGCATCTCATCGTCACCAAATATATGTATTCTTCATGCAAAATTCAGTAAATAAGGATGAAGTCATGACTTTGCACTACCAAAATATGAAGCACGCTCGAAGTCATAATCAATCCTCGGTCTTGCTTAATACGGACGGGTAGGATCAAACCTATCGAATGTAGGGGCCTTTGGCGCATCTAGATCAGCTAGCTACATCCATGCATCATATGTAAAAGAGAAAGTTTCCGCGGGACAGTTCTCACCATTGATGCGTGGCAAGGCACGCCTCAGCACAACAACAAAGCCTCGTCTCAGCCCGGACCATGCACCTCGGCCTTGCTTAATACGGACTTGATAAATCATACGTGCCAAGTGTAGAGGCCTTTGGCGCATCTTGATCAGCTAAAAGGATGCCGCGGATGTAACACAAAAAGTTGCTGCCGGCCAATGGAGCCTCGTCTCAGCCTGGACTACGCAGTCTTTTTCTGTAACCGATCTACAGGCTGCCTATAGCTAGTAGTATAATGTTTTTTGGGTGCATATTGCTTGTTATGAGACGTACCTTGCTGAGACTCTCATGACCAGATGCATAATCCATAGAGGAGGAGAGAGAAATAATTATGGACGATGGAAAAATTACTCTTGCAGATAGCTGGTGGAATAATATGACATTAGACGTGAGCTACGATCCAATCTATTCACGTAAGGTTTGTGTCTATAAAAAAACTTAACATGGCCGAGAAAGATTTTCATCTAACTGTAATAACTGTGGCCCCACCAAATTAACAGCTCATATTTTCTGATTAACGTGGTAGTTTTTTGTGAGTCTCTAATTAGTACAGTAATAGATGATGAAAAAAGGACCAACCCAACCCCTTGTTGTCAGTTGTCCCACCCATGCACATTGTTAGTGCAAATCTTGTTATGAAGGCAGGTTCAGTCATTGCATTTCATGGATGGTCTGAAACCTGGAGTTTGAATAGTTGTAGCTTTCTAGAAGTCAAAAGACCTTGATACTGCCTATGAGTTAGCATTATTACATGGAAAACTAGGAGAAGGAATTACACCTATCAACAATTTCTCCAAGAAGAGAACTCCAATTGTACGAAAAATACAGAAACCGAAAACCAAAACCTTGATTGAACCGTGTTGCCTTGAGAAACCAAACCGCAATGCACAGTTGCACAGAACACACCAAGACATCGCCGAGAGGGCAGTTGTTTGCCCTCTTGCTCCAGCTCAAGGAGGTCCGATCCTGGCAATGGGTAGCGAAGATTGACAGCAATGACACGTGTGGGATCTTGGTAACATTGATGTTGAACGATCTACCTAATATTTATGTTGATTTTGATATGAAGCAACATGGTAGTCCAGTCCTGCTAGAAATGGTTGTCCTAATACCTCCCAATCCTAATAATTAGTACCCTATGATACCATTCATCTGTGGGGCAAATTAGCTATTCATTCCACCATCTCAACATATCAAGAAGTGCATAAAAGGAACCTGGACATTTTACATTCACGGTTCTTGCAATGGTTTATATAAAGTACCAAACCAGGATGAGGAGATAAATCTATGAAGTCTTTGTAAAGTATCCAGCTACTGGCACATGTATATGTGGTTGGCTCACGCACCCAGTAACTTGTCAGATTCAAGTGAAGTTGCAACCTACCTACAGATTCATAAAGGAACGTGGATATCTTACATTCATGGTTCTTGCAATGGTTTATATAAACTCAAAAAACAGGAAGAGGAGCGAAACTTATGAAGAGTTTCATTGAGACGTAAAGTATACAGCTTCCGGCACATGTACGTAATTGGCACGCTGTCGGGACCCCGATCCTAGGCCATAGGAATCCAGCCTGTAACACATCGCATCTCTTTGCGGTCTCACGCACGGATATCCCGACGGTTGCAGCCTTACCTTAGCCGGGACCGTTTACGCCTTTTGACTCGCGTATGCAATTGTGTCGCTAGCAATCCAATGACAAAGAACTCGTATTGACATGTGTAGTCATAAACCAAAGTGGAAGTTCCGCAGAGGGACAGGCATACATGACCCAGCAAAGCAGGTGTCGGTCACCAGCGAGTGTAGACGAGTCGTAGCAAGCTACGAGGACTCCATTATATCGCGTGACATTTCCCCAACGGGGACACACACAACAGCTAAGAAGGACACATGCCGGTCAACCAATGTGTCGGGAGCAGTAGCGAACTACCATGGCTCGTTGGATCACAAAGGGGCATTTCTCTGTAAGGAATCCTACTAAAGCCTACGGCTAGGTAATCGAACCCCATACATGTCAAGTACAACACACGTACGCATGGCATACCGATATGTATAGATACATCGATGGCATCACAACATAACCATAAACATACAAACTTTATTTAGAAGGCTCGGAAGAGCCACACACATAATATTACAAGGTAGGGGTCTGACGACCCATCATCACAAGTCATACACACAATTCTTACAAACCAGCGAAAGAGTAAAGTTGTCTGAGTACAGACAGAAGGAAAGACAAAGGCACATGGCCTGACTATCTACAGACCCATCCTAGGGCCAGATCGTAGCTGGGATACCAGCTACTCGTCGTCGTCGATGTCTAGGTAGAACCCTCCATTAGGGTCATTAACAATCTCTACCACAATTTATTAAGCAAACATGAGTACAAAAGTACTCAGCAAGACTTTAGGATAAGCTATCTACTCATGCAATGTATCAATAAGGAATTGTGGGGTTTCATGCAGAAAGCCAGCATTTGACTCGTGGCTAGACAACTTGCATTTTTAAATAATTTTGACAACTTGATTTCTCGCACACGAGTCCACTAACACCACAACAATACTCCATCGTGGAATCATTCCGTCTCCATACTGAAATGTCGTCCATGACACTCACGCTTATCTTGACAATTTTATGAGTAGCCACTAAAGTTATCCATGAACAACATATGCTTCTAAGTAGTACAGATCTGCGGACGTGGCTATTCGAATAGATCATAACCCTGCAGGGGTGTACTTCTTCACACACGCTCTCGCCACTTATCGCCATGTGCACGTCATGCACCTCAGCAACCTTCAAGCGGAAGCCCAGCGAGGGAGTCGGCCACGACCGTTAACCACGCTAATACTTAGTCCAGGTCTATCTCCTATCTGAGGGTAACCCGCACGGAAGTCCGGCCGAGGTTTCTGCCACGGCCCCAAACGATGTGCGCAGGGTTCCCAAGCCCACCATCCAGGTTCCACTTGGTACACCGTGCCACTGCCTACCGCATCACAGCCCACCTCTCAGGTCAGCGCTATGCACGGCCTCCAGCATGACTATAAACACCAAAAACTACTTGCAACTCCTGGACCGAGTACTAAGCGGTTAATAAGTCGAGCGGGGTCATATTTCAGGGCCCAGCTTGTGCTAGTATCTCGTCTTGGATTACATACACGGAACTCAGTTCCTAAGGACGGTTCCAATGAAACAACCCGCCCTGTACTCCTACATAGCCTTTCACTGGTACCTTTACCAAATCAGGTTTAACACACAACCTTTACTTACTGAACGCATTCTCACAATTCTGTTCATCACCCAGATGACAGACCATACAAAACTCTAAGCATAGCATGCATAGCAGGATAAGGCACATCATGGCTCAAGCATCTACCAGGTATGCTAGGTTGCAAGGTTCAACTATTTACTGCGACAAAGATAGGTCATGCAAAGGAAGTGGCTTCAACTAACGTGGCAAAAGCATTTGAAGCATTTGATCCTAATGCATTAAGTAAGTGCAGGAGCGAGAACATGGGATTTATCGGGATGATCAAAATGGTTGCTTGCCTTGTTGCTCAACAGAGGTACAATATCCATCAGTCAGATATTCGATAGAATCCGGAGGAGCAGAGCCTATCGATAGAAATGACATCAATCAATATCAATCATATGCAACAAGATGATGCATGAGCATGGCATGAAGATGAAAGGTGGTAGGCTAATGTAGGTACCATTTATTAAGTTGAAGTTGATTTGAATCAAGATTCAAATATCGCTTCAAACCAGGTATTTTTGAATACCCTTTTAATTGATTCGACCTGATGCTCAGGTCATCTTGTTTTAACATGCATGGGAATGATATGTTGAGTTGTTGGTTGTTGTTGAGCATTGTTTGGTCATGGCATTTTAAGTGGAATTCAAATGAATTTCAAATTCCAACTCCAAAGCATTTATCCAATTTAACCTATTCACCATTTTGCATGTTTGGTGAAGTTAACATTTTCAAACATGTTTGAAAATGACATATTAAGATTCCTTGGATTTTTCTGATCATTTTTCATATATTATTTGTCCAATTTGGAGTTATATTCAAACTTTTATGAATTTCCCAAGTTTTGAACTTATTCTGGAATTATTTTTAAACAGAAAAAGCTTTATTGCATTAGCATGACATCAGCAGGTCCAACTGGCCGTTGAAAGTCAAACCTGACTAGTGGGACCCACTGGTCAGTGACCCATGCCCGTTTTTAGTTTAAATTTAAGTTAATTAGTTAATGAGCAGGGTAGGACCCACCTGTCAGTGACTTCTTAGGTTAATTTAATTAAGTTAATTTTAATTTTATTATTACTAATTAACCAGAGGTTGGCCCCACCTGTCATAGACTCAGGGGGGGGTCAGATCTACCGGCGCCGAGGTCGTTCTCGCCGGCGGTGAGCCTCCGGCGACCTCCAGGACGGCGGAGAGGCTCGGAAACGCGGCACAGGCGGCCAAACTCTGCGCGGAGTGCACCAGAAGAACGACACGTCTCCCGTAGGTCCATTTTTGCATTTAGCCGAGGACGAACTGGCCGGAGAGGGCACCGGCGACGAGCTTGGCGGCGGCGGAAGCTCGAGCATCGCTGGGCTCATGGAAACGGAGGGAGTTACGCACGGGACTGAGCTCCTACAGTACCTACTCGACGCCCTGAAGCCACTGGTGGCCTCAGATGGACGAGCCGTTCACTGGAGGGCTACCGCCGACGAGCTCCCGCGGCGGATCTCGTCGGGCTCCGGTGAAAACAGGGCTAGAGGAAGAGATCGAAGGAGGAAACTTGGGGGAAATCTTGCTAGGCTCACGGGGAGTGGAGTGGTAGCTCTAGCTTGCTCGGGGATGACCTGTAGAGAGAGAACGCCGACGGCGAGCTTCGGTGACCCGAGGAAGAAGACGACCGCGTCTCGTCGATTCACTGCATCCTGGCGTCGGGCTCGTAGCTTGGGAGCTTCAGGGAGCTGCGGCGGATCTGTTGCACTGCTCAGAAGGAGGAGAGGTGGGCTAGAACGACGGCGAGCTCGAGCTCGGGCTCGGCTCTAATGGCGGCAGAGAAGGATGAGGCAGAGGGGCGAATGAGGAGAGGGGCGAGCATGGAGAGGCTGCGAGGAGGTTATCCCCTCGCGTGCGAGCGTGAAGTGGCGGCCAGGCAGGCGCACAGGTGCGTGGCCGCGCCGGAGTACGCGGCGGCCACCTCCTGCTGCCCACTGGCGAGGAGGAAGACGACAGAGAGAGAGCTGGGCTAGACCAGGTGAGCAACAGGTAAGCTTTTCCCATTTTTTTTCTATTTTGTTTTCTGTTTTGAAGCTAAATTGTTCTGTTATTTATTTTGGCTCCAAACTTAGTTCAAAAATTATTTTGAACACACTGAAATATTAGTTGGAATATTTCCAACCATTACTGAAGTTCTCAACATTTTTGAAAACTTGAAAGTTTTTGAGTTCAAATTTAAACTTGAATTCAGTGGCTTTTTGAATTTACATAAAATGCCAAATGTGTTTTGAAAATAGTTTTCTTCCGTGATAATTTGTTTTCAAGAATTATCAGAAAAGTTGAACTTTTCTTGAGGCAATTTTGGGTTCATTGATTTTAACAAGTTTTGAATTTCCTTGAATTTTGAGAAGTGGCTAGGGTTTTTGGGGTTTTGTTTCACCACTTGCTTTGAATTTGTTTCAAGTTCTTGAATGCAATGAATGTAAACATGAGCACAATGCTAAAACCTAGTTAGGGGTCCAGGGATGTGACAACTCACCCCCACTCAAAAAAATCTCGTCCCGAGATTTGGAAGTCGTCGGGAATAACGCGGGATACTCAAGTCTGAGACGATCCTCTCTTTCCCATGTTGCCTCCTTTTCAGAATGATTTGACCATTGAACTTTAAGAAACTTGAGGTTTCGAGGTCGAGTGGTACGCTCAGCTTGATCAAGAATACGCACAGGGTATTCTCGGTATGAAAGGTTATCTTGGAGATCAAGCGTTTCGTGGTCCACTTCACGGGTAGGATCCGAAAAGCAACGCGTGAGTTGCGAGACGTGGAAAACATCATGAACCTTGGAAAGATGCAAAGGAAGTTCCAACTGGTAGGCAACTTCTCCTCATTTGGCAAGAATGCCAAAAGGACCAATGTAACGAGGAGCCAACTTTCCCTTGATACCGAATCGATGGGTACCCTTCAAAGGTGTAACCGGAGGTAAGCCTTCTCATCAACTTCAAAGGTCACAGCCTTATGATGACGATCATATTGGCTCTTTTGACGAGACTGGGCTGTTTTCAACTTTTCACGAATAATGTGAACCTGCTCTTCTGCATCCTGGATCATATCCGGGCCAAAGAGTTGCCTCTCTCCGGTTTCTGACCAATTAAGAGGTGTTCGACATCTTCGTCCATAGAGAACTTCAAAAGGAGCTTTGCCCAAACTTGATTGATAACTATTGTTATAAGAAAATTCGGCGAATGGAAGGCACTTCTCCCAATTCATACCGAACGATATAACACAAGCTCGGAGCATATCTTCTAGGACTTCATTCACTCTTTCTACTTGACCACTTGATTGAGGATGGAAAGCAGTGCTAAAAGATAAGTGAGTCCCCATAGCATTTTGAAAACTTTCCCAGAAGCGAGAAGTAAAGATACTTCCACGGTCTGAGTTAATCTCCAGGGGAACACCATGAAGAGACACTATTCGAGAGACATAGAACTCTGCTAGCTGGCTAGCTGTTATACTCTCACGAACTGGAAGAAAATGGGCTACTTTGGAGAGACGATCAATGACCACAAAGATAGCATTATTTCCATTCTTGGTCTTGGGAAATCGGGTAATGAAATCCATACTGACTTTATCCCATTTCCATTCAGGAATAGCTAAAGGTTGAAGGGTGCTAGCAGGCCTTCGATGTTCTGCCTTAACTCGACGACAAGCGTCGCAGTTAGCAACGAACTCAGCAATTTCTCTCTTCATCCTAGTCCACCAAAACCTCTGGCGTAGGTCCTGATACATCTTAGTACTACCAGGATGAATGGTGAGAGGAGAATCATGAGCTTCCTTAAGGATTAACTGCCTTAGATGTGGATTCTTAGGAACCACTAGACGATTTTGCAAGAACACAACACCTTGATCATTCATGGAGAATTCATTAGCGTTTCCGCTAATAATATTCTCCTTGATCCGTGATATACCCTTATCACGCTTCTGGCCAGCTATAATTTGATCCTTAAGAGTAGGCTTCGCCACCAGGGTAGAAATGAATCCTTGAGGAACAATATGGAGATTTAACTTCCGAAATTCCTCATAGAGATGTGGTTGACCTCGTTGTAGCATCAAATTGTTATAATAAGACTTACGACTTAGTGCATCAGCCATAACATTGGCCTTCCCCGGTGTGTAAGTTATCCCTAAGTCGTAATCCGTGATCAACTCAACCCATCGTCTTTGCGTGAGATTCAAATCCAGCTGGGTGAAGATATATTTTAGACTTTGGTGATCAGTGAATATTTCGCAACAATTACCAAGAAGGCAATGTCGCCAGGTTTTAAGTGCATGGACTACAGCTGCAAGCTCAAGATCATGTGTGGGATAATTATCCTCATGTGGACGCAACTGTCGAGATGCCTATGCAATCACATGACGATCTTGCATGAGAATGCAACCTAATCCTTGTCGTGAGGCGTCGCAGTAGATAACAAAGTCCTTAGAGAAATCTGGTGGTAGCAACACAGGTGCGGAAGTCAGGCGTCTTTTCAGTTCCTGAAAACTATGCTCACACTATGGTGTCCACTTGAACTTTTTATCTTTCTTGAGGATTTCAGTTGGAGGCTTTGCAACCTTGGAGAAATTCTCGACAAAGCGGCGACAATAGATCGCTAGACCAAGAAAACTCCTAACTTGCTTAACCGATTCAGGTTGAGTCCAATCAAGGACAGCTTAAACTCTCTCGGGATTGACAGCAATACCCTTACCATAGATTACGTGACCTAGATAGGTCACTTCTGGTAACCAAAATTCACATTTTCAAAACTTGGCATAAAGGCGATGCTCTCGAAGTTTCATCAATACCAACCTTAGATGCTCGGCATGTTCTTGTTCGTTCTTCGAGTAGATGAGAATATCATCGAGGTATACTACGACGAATTTATCCAAATACTCCATGAAGATTGAATTCATCAAGCTAGAGAACGTGGCTGGGGCATTGGTTAAACCGAAGGACATGACGGTGTACTCGTATTCGCCATAACGAGTGACAAAAGACGTTTTTGGAATGTCCCCGTTCTTGATCTTGATTTGATGGTATCCTAACCTCAAATCCATTTTTGAGAAGACTGAGGATCCAGCGAGCTGATCATACAGGTCATTGATTCTGGGGAGCGGATACTTGTTCTTTATGGTGACCAGATTAACTGGTCGGTAATCTACAACCATCCGATCCGTTCCGTCTTTCTTCTTTACGAAGAGGACGGGACAAGCCCAAGGAGAAGAGCTAGGATGAATGAAACCTTTATTCAAGGCCTCATCTAGTTGCTTCTTAAGTTCGGCTAGCTCCAGGGGTCCCATCTTATATGGTCTTCTGGCTATCGGAACAGTTCCCGGAACAAGATCTATCACGAACTCTACATCTCTGTCAAGTGGAATTCCTGGCAGTTCCTCTGGAAAAACATCCGGGAAGTCACGAACTACCAGGATGTCTTCAAGTTCCGGAAGAGGGTTGGCTTTGAGGGAATAGAGTTGGCATTTGGCAACTTAGTGCATCAGCCATAGCATTGGACTTCCCCGGGGTGTAAGTTATCCCTAAGTCGTAATCCATGATCAACTCAATCCACCGTCTTTGCCTGAGATTCAAATCCGGCTGGGTGAAGATATATTTTAGACTTTGGTGATCAGTGAATATTTTGCAACGATTACCAAGAAGGTAATGTCACCAGGTTTTAAGTGCATGGACTACAGCTGCAAGCTCAAGATCATGTGTGGGATAATTATCCTCATGTGGACGCAACTGTCGAGATGCGTATGCAATCACATGACGATCTTGCATGAGAATGCAACCTAATCCTTGTCGTGAGGCGTCACAGTAGATAACAAAGTCCTTAGAGAAATCTGGTGGTAGCAACACAGGTGCGGAAGTCAGGCGTCTTTTCAGTTCCTGAAAACTATGCTCACACTTTGGTGTCCACTCGAACTTTTTATATTTCTTGAGGAGTTCAGTTAGAGGCTTTGCAACCTTGGAGAAATTCTCGACAAAGCGGCGAAAATAGCTCGCTAGACCAAGAAAACTCCTACCTTGCTTAACCGATTCAGGTTGAGTCCAATCAAGGACAGCTTGAACTTTCTCGGGATTGACAGCAATACCCTTACCAGAGATTACGTGACCTAGATAGGTCACTTCTGGTAACCAAAATTCACAAAACTTGGCATAAAGGCGATGCTCCCGAAGTTTCATCAATACCAACCTTAGATGCTCGGCATGTTCTTGTTCGTTCTTCGAGTAGATGAGAATATCATCGACGTATACTACGACGAATTTATCCAAATACTCCATGAAGATTGAATTCATCAACTGAGAGAAGGTGGCTGGGGCATTGGTTAAACCGAAGGACATGATGATGTACTCGTATTGGCCATAACGAGTGAAACAAGCCGTTTTTTGAATGTCCCGTTCTAGATCTTGATTTGATGGTATCCTAACCTCAAATCCATTTTTGAGAAGACTGGGGATCCAGCGAGCTGATCATACAGGTCGTTGATCCTGTGGAGCGGATACTTGTTCTTTATGGTGACCAGATTAACTGGTCGGTAATCTACAACCATCCGATCCGTTCCGTCTTTCTTCTTGACGAAGAGGACGGGACAAGCCCAAGGAGAAGAGCTAGGACGAATGAAACCTTTATTCAAGGCCTCATCTAGTTGCTTCTTAAGTTCGGCTAGCTCCAGGGGTGCCATCTTATATGTTCTTCTGGCTATTGGAATAGTTCCCGGAACAAGATCTATCACAAACTCTACATCTTTGTCAGGTGGAATTCCTGGCAGTTCCTCTGGAAAAACATCTGGGAAGTCACAGACTACCGGGATGTCTTCAAGTTCCGGAAGAAGGTTGGCATTGAGGGAATAGAGTTGGCATTTGGCAACTCGAGTAGAGACACTGACTATCTCACCCGAGGGATGGGTAAGCTGAACATTTCTGGAATGAGTATCAATCTTGGCATAGTGAGCTGACATCCAGTCCATACCCAAGATGATATTAATATCTGAAGATTTCAAGGCTATCAATGATGCTAGAAAAACTAGCCTGTCTACTAGAATTTCATTGCCATAGGTTATCCTGGAGGTTTGCCACTTACTACCAGGAGTTTCGACAACCAATGGAATTGGCATATCAAAGAAAGACATGTTATGCAACTGCGCATAACTTTCTGAAATGAAAGAATGAGAAGACCCAGTGTCAAAAAGAACAGACGCTGGGTGATGATTAACAAGGAGCGTACCCAGTATGACGTCGGGATCCTTTGCAGCTTCTTCTGCTGAAACATAGTTCACACGGCCACGTGTAGGAGTTGGCTTCACATAGTAAGATTTGCCCGACTTGCCTTGCCCAACGGACTTTCCGGGTTGCTTGGCACCCACATTCTGAGGACACTCACGGGAATAGTGCCCTGGTTCTCCACACTTATAACAGATCACCTGATTAGCACGTGGTGCAGCATTGCTAGCTGGACCACCATAGGTTTTTGCTGGAGGGTTGGTCTGATTCGTCTAAGGCGCCACATAGGATGGCCTCGGAGTGTATCTTGGCGGCAGAGAAGTATTTGGAACCCACAACCTGCGTTTTGGGAACGCGGAACCAGATGACGAGCCAAAGTCACGGGAGTGCTTCTTTGTGGCTTTATAGTCGGTATGACAAGTCTCGGCACTGATCGCCTTGTTGACCAGGGCTTGGAAGCTTGTACATTCATGAGGCGCAAATCACGACGAAGCTCAGGGCTCAGACCCTTACGGAATCTTGCTTGCTTCTTGGCATCAGTAGACACCTCCTCTGTTGCATAGCGGGCGAGGTTACCGAACTCGCGGTTATAGGCATCCACGGTCAACTTTCCCTGGGTGAATGCACAGAACTCCTCTCTCTTTTTGTCCATGAGGCCCTCTGGAATATGGTGCAGACGGAAGGCTGCACTAAAGTCTTCCCATGTAGCTGCTGGTTCAGCAGGACGCATAGCTTCAAAGTTCTCCCACCACAGATTGGCGGGTCGTTCTAGAAAGTACGCCGCAAAGGTCACCTTGTCGGCCTTAGAAACATTCGCAGAGCGAATCTTACGTGAGATACTGCACAGCCAATCATCAGCGTCGAGGGGATCGACGGAGTGATGGAACTTTTGAGGATTCAGCTTCACAAAGTCATTGAGGGACACTGCAGCATTCCTAGGCTGACGAGCCGTATTTTGCTCAATACGCTCTAACAGTCGGTTGGTCTCCCTTTTGTTTCTCTCTGCCTCAGGCATAACTTCCGCCAGAGAGGATGGGTGAGGCAGTTCTTCCTGCGACGCTTGACTACCCTCGCCTTGCTCATGAGCAGGGACACGGTTCAACCTGGTGAACAGCATCCTGACAAACAAACTCATAGCTTAGACCAATATCATCATCAATACTAGCTATGGATTAAGAATGCACTGAACACATGGAATACGGAAATGAATATCCGAACAGCATGGTAACAAGCAACTGCTATATATACACCATGGTTCATACACACCATTACATAGTTCAGTACAACCTTAACCAAAGAACAAACTACTGAAAATATGAAACTACTCATCAGAGGCTTCCAGGCTTCCTATACATTATTTATCTATGCCTCCGGAATTCATTTCACGACACAAGCATACTTCACAAGTCACACATGACTGTGAAAGTACAACTACTACCATACTATCCTTCCACTCACGGTTCAGGCATCCGCATAGAACATCTCATAAATATTGCCTCCATGGCCTGGAAGCTCAACTTGCGGATCAGCAAATACTCCAGCCTGAGATCCCTGGGATCCGTAAGGACACGGATGTGGCCTTGGACCCCTAACTGGTGGTAGTAGAGGTCCCCGAAGAGGGGTGACTCCTCCCATAGGAGGCCAGTCAACATGGGCCAGAAGATGGTTTCTAACAAGGTTCAGCATCTCCATATCTCCATACCCTGTGTGGACTACAGGTGCCAGCTGCGTCAAAGGCGTCCATAGACGGGGACGTGTAGCATAGAGCTCCATACGAAGGGCACGAGCATCCCTATCTCTATTCTCTAGCATCTCAGCAGTGGACTGCAGTAGTGGATCCTCCATAGAGGAATCAAAGTAGACCCCACTGAGGTATCCTTCTTCACCTGGCTGAGAGGCACGAACATAGCAGAACTCAGAATTCTGCAGCAGTGCATGTCTAGCCCTCATGATGGTCAGCATTGAATAGGCAGCATCTTGTACTGCCGTGTCAACAGTGACTCCCAATCCATAAGACCAATGGATTGGCTCCTGAGCTCCAGGGTAATATGGGAATACCCTAACAGTGCAGAGGTACTGGCTCTGATAAAAATCCCGGTACTGCTCCTCCACTATGTACTCTGGGTACCAGCGGTAACCGGACACTGCATCATCCTGACTAGCATGGCCCTATGACCCGACACATCAATGCACCTAGTCAGACGAACCACCTGACGAGAAGGACGGCCAAGCATTTGAAAATAGAGAGTAATGCAAAAACATTAGAGCTCTGAAGACAAAATTGGGCAGCATAATGACTGTAAATGCTCAAAAACAATTTTGAGACAACCCATAAAGATAGGATAGCGTAACCACTCAACTATCAAGTTCAATTCTCTGATCATCAAAAATGACTTCCTTTTCCTAGGGATAAAAGAAACCCGAAATACCTCCCGACCCGTTGTCCTATAGTCTACCGATCACAAACACGAGCCTAAGAGAAGGTAAGTAACCTAGTCCTTAATCCCCGCAGAAAATACGAGGATGACCATAATAGAATAACTTGAGAAGAGAACAAGAGTCTTACGTTCCCTTCCACAAACAATTCCCTTAAATATAACTAAAGAAATTCTAGACTCAACTTCGACCAGTTTGGCTTAGTAATCCTATAGTCAGTCAGGCTCTGATACCAACGATGTCGGGACCCCGATCCTAGGCCATAGGAATCCAGCCTGTATAAGATCGCATCTCTTTGCGGTCTCATGCACGGTTATCCCCACGGCTGCAGCCTTACCTTAGCCGGAACCGTTTGCGCCTTTTGACTCGCGTATGCAATTGTATCTCTAGCAATCCAATGACAAAGAACCCAGATCGACATGTCTAGTCATAAACCAACGTGGCAGTTCCGCACAGGGACAGGCATACATGACCCAGCAAAGTAGGTGCCGGTCACCAGTGAATGTAGACGAGTCGTAGCAAGCTACAAGGACTCCATTACATCACATGACATTTCCCCAACGGGGACAGACACATCAGCTAAGAAGGACACATGTCGGTCAACCAGTGTGTCCGGAGTAGTAGCGAACTACCATGGGTCGTTGGATCAGAAAGGGGCATTTCGCTGTAAGGAATGCTACTAAAGCCTACGGCTAGGTAATCGAACCCTATACATGTCAAGTACAACACATGTACGCATGGCATACCGATAAGTATAGATACATCGATGGCATCACAACATAACCATAAACATACAAACTTTATTTAGAAGGCTCGGAAGAGCCACACACATAATATTACAAGGTAGGGGTCTCACGACCCATCATCACAAGTCATACATACAATTCTTACAAACCAGCGGAAGAGTAAAGCTGTCTGATTACAGACAGAAGGAATGACAAAGGCACATGGCCTGACTATCTACAGACCCATCCTAGGGCCAGATCGTAGCTGGGATACCAGCTACTCGTCGTCGTCGATGTCTAGGTAGAACCCTCCATTAGGGTCATTAACAACCTTTGCGACAATTTATTAAGCAAACATGAGTACAAAAGTACTCAGCAAGACTTTAGGATAAGCTATCTACTCATGCAATGTATCAATAAGGAATTGTGGAGTTTCATGCGGAAAGCCAGCATTTGACTCGTGGCTAGACAACTTGCATTTTTAAATAATTTTGACAACTTGATTTCTCGTACACGAGTCCACTAACACCAAAACAATACTCCATCGTGGAATTATTCCGTCTCCATATGGAAATGCCGTCCACGATAGTCACGCTTATCTTGACAATTTTATGAGTAGCCATTAAAGTTATCTATGAACAACATATGCTTCCAAGTAGTCCATATCCGTGGACGCGGCTATTTGAATAGATCATAACCCTGCAGGGGTGTACTTCTTCACACACGCTCTCGCCACTTATCGCCATGTGCACGTCATGCACCTCGGCAACCTTCAAGCGGAAGCCCAGCGAGGGAGTCGGCCACGACCGTTAACCACGATAATACTTAGTCCAGGTCTATCGCCTATCTGAGGGTAACCCGCATGGAAGTCCGGCCGAGGTTTCCGCCACGGCCCCAAATGATGTGCACAGGGTTCCCAAGCCCACCATATGGGTGCCACTTGGTACACCGTGCCACTGCCTACCGCATCACAGCCCACCTCTTAGGTCAGCGCTATGCACGGCCTCCAGCATGACTATAAACACCATAAACTAATTGCAACTCCTGGACCGAGTACTAAGCGGTTAATAAGTCGAGCGGGTACATATTTCAGGGCCCAGCATGTGGTAGTATCTCGTCTTGGATTACATACACGGAACTCAGTTCCTAAGGACGGTTCCAATGAAACAACCCGCCATGTACTCCTACATAGCCTTTCACCGGTACCTTTACCAAATCAGGTTTAACACACAACCTTTACTTACTGAACGCATTCTCACAATTCTTTTCATCACCCAGATGACAAACCATACACAACTCTAAGCATAGCATGCATAGCAGGATAAGGCACATCATGGCTCAAGCATCTACCAGGTATTCTAGGTTGCAAGGTTCAGCTATTTAATGTGACAAAGACAGGTCATGCAAAGGAAGTGAGTTCAACTAACGTGGCAAAAGCATTTGAAGCATTTGATCCTAATGCAATAAGTAAGTGCAGGAGTGAGCACATGGGATTTATCGGGATGATCAAAATGGTTGCTTGCCTTGTTGCTCAGCAGAGGGACAATATCCGTCAGTCGGATATTCGGTGGAATCCGGAGGAGCGGAGCCTACCGATAGAAATGACATCAATCATTATCAATCATATGCAATAAGATGATGCATGAGCATGGCATGAAGATGAAAGGTGGTAGGCTAATGTAGGTACCATTTATTAAGTTGAAGTTGATTTGAATCAAGATTCAAATATCACTCCAAACCAGGTATTTTCGAATACCCTTTTAATTGATTCGACCTGATGCTCAGGTCATCTTGTTTTAATATGCATGGGAATGATATGTTGAGTTGCTGGTTGTGATTGAGAATTGTTTGGTCATGGCACTTGAAGTGGAATTCAAATGAATTTCAAATTCCAACTCCAAAGCATTTATGAAATTTAACCTATTCACCATTTTGCATGTTTGGTGAAGTTAACATTTTCAAACATGTTTGAAAATGACATATTCAGATTCCTTGGATTTTTCTGATAATTTTTCATATATTATTTGTCCAATTTGGTGTTATATTCAAACTTTTATGAATTTCCAAAGTTTTGAACTTATTCTGGAATTATTTTTAAACATAAAAAGCTTTATTGCATCACCATGACATCAGCAGGTCCAACTGGCCGTTGAAAGTCAAACCAAACCAGTGGGACCCACTGGTCAGTGACTCAGGCCAGTTTTTAGTTTAAATTTAAGTTAATTAGTTAATTATCAGGGTAGGACCCACCTGTCAGTGACTGCTTAGGTTAATTTAATTAAGTTAATTTTATTTTTATTATTACTAATTAACCAGAGGCTAACCCCACCTGTCATAGACTCACGGGGGTCAGATCCACCGGCGGCGAGGTCGTTCTCGCCGACGGTGAGCCTCCGGCGACCTCCAGGATGCCGGAGAGGCTCGGAAACGCGGCACAGGCGGCCAAACTCTGCGCGGAGTGCACCGGAAGAACGACACGCGTCCCGCAGGTCCATTTTTGCATTTAGCCGAGGACGAACTCGCCGGAGAGGGCACCGGCGACGAGCTTGGCGGCGGCCGAAGCTCGGGCATCGCTGGGCTCTTCGGAACAGTGGGAGTTACGCACGGGAGTGAGCTCCTACAGTACCTACTCGACGCCCTAAAGCCACTGGTGGCCTCAGATGGACGAGCCGTTCACCGGAGGGCTACCGCCGATGAGCTCCCGCGGCGGATCTTGTCGGGCTCCAGTGAAAACAAGGCTAGAGGAAGAGATCGAAGGGGGAAACTTGGGGGAAATTTTGCTAGGTTCACGGGGAGTGCAGTGGTAGTGCTAGCTTGCTTGGGGACGGCCTTTAGAGAGAGAACGCCAGCGGCGAGCTTCGGCGACCCAAGGAAGAAGACGACCGCGTCTCGTCGATTCACTGCATCCTGGCGTCGGGCTCGTAGCTTGGGAGCTTCAGGGAGCTGCGGCGGATCTGTTGCACGGCTCAGAAGGAGGAGTGGTGGGCTAGAACGACGGTGAGCTCGAGCTCGGGCTCGGCTCTAATGGCGGCAAAGAAGGATGAGGAAGAGGGGGCGAATGAGGAGAGGGGCAAGCATGGAGAGGCTGCGGGGAGGTTATCCCCTCGCGTGCCAGCGCGAAGCGGCGGCCAGGCTGGCGCACAGGTGCGTGCCCGCGCCGGAGTACACGGCGGCCACCTCCTGCTGCCCACTCACGAGGAGGAAGACGACAGAGAGAGAGCTGGGCTGGGCCAGGTGAGCGACATGTGTACGTAATTGGCTCATGCACCCAATAACTTGTTAGATTAAAATTGCTAAAAGAAAGCTTGTTATATTAAAGTTAAGATGAAAATCTACGCCCATCTTATGTTGTCAAGCATCACTTGTCCTATGAATGTATGTGCAGTCTCAGCTTGTTAACTATCCGTAGTATTCATATTTTTTTTATAGCAAGACATTAAGTGAGGCTCCTACTGTATAATTGATGCAACAACCCTAAATTACAAGCACCATGCCTTGAACCTGGGTGGGTGGGAAGGCATCAGCCCATTTCTACCATTAGGCTATGCCTTAGTCTGCCAGTCTTCACAATTTTAGCTTAAATGTCATTGCACGATTAATTTAGGGGTATTTCACATAGTTTTTTACCGGACCTTGAAGACCCCCAACCGTCTTACAAGTTTCGATTTAATAAAAATCTTCCTCAAACAAAAATCTGACCAATCTATTTTATCTCGCCGCCCTTTCGCAACTTATGTATGGTGTGCTGATAGTCAATCCAATCTAGAAGAAGTTGCATAGCTAGGTAGGATGGAGGTGGATCTGTTTCATGATCATAGTGTGGTGATATTCCACTAGTATCTTTCCATCCGCCTGCCGCCGCCGCCCTCGATACCCCTGAGAGTTAACTCCTCGACATCGGGCCCTTCTTCACGAAGGATACCAAAGCAACTACCGCCTACTACCACTCCACGGACACTCATGACGGCCATCGCACCATGGCCACCAGGCCACCTTGTTTGTCGCTCGCGTGCCACGCGTTTCCTATATGTCCTCGCCTGGTCCACTGCTACTTCTTGAGCTTGCGTTGGTTTTTCCCTTGAAGAGGAAAGGGCGATGCAGCAAAGTAGAGATAAGTATTTCCCTCAGTTTGAGAACCAATGTATCAATCCAGTAGGAGTATCAAGATGAGGCACCAATTCACGTGCGCAAAAACACACAAACTTGCACCCAACGTGATAAAGGGGTTGTCAATCCCTTCACGATTACTTGCAAGGTGAGATCTAATAGTGATAAAAGGTAAATATAAATAAAAGTGCAACAAGGTATTTTTGGTATTTTTGTATGTAGATCTGAATATATAATGTGTAAAATAGACCCGGGGGCCATAGTGTTCACTAGAGGCTTCTCTCATGATAGGAAGTATTATGGTGGGTGAACGAATTACTGTCGAGCAATTGATAGAATCGCACAAAGTCTTGATGATATCTAAGGCAATGATCATACATATATGCATCATGTTCGAGACAAGTAGACCGATATTTTCTGCATCCACTACTATTACTCCACACATCGATCGCTATCCAGCATGCATCTAGTGTATTAAGTTCATAACAAACAGAGTAACGCCTTAAGCAAGATGACATGATGTAGAGGGATAAATTCATGCAATATGATATACACCCCATCTTTTTACCCTTGATGGCAACAACATGATGTGTGCCTCGCTACCCCTTTTGTCACTAGGTGAGGACACCGCACAGTATGAACCCAAAACCAAGCACTTCCCCCATTGCAAGAATTATAGATCAAGTTTGCCAAATGAAACCCATAACTCGATAAGAATTACAAGGATACGAAATCAAGTATATAACAAATCAGAGCAGAATCAAATAATATTCATAGATAATCTGATCATAAATCCACAATTAATTGGATCTCGACAAACACACCGCAAAAGAAAGTTACATAGGATAGATCTCCATGAAGATCATGGAGAACTTTGTATTGAAGATCCAAGAGAGAGAAGAAGCCATCTAGCTACTAGCTATGGACTCGAACGTCTGAGGTGAACTACTCACGCATCATCAGAGAGGCAATGGTGTTGATGAACACTACAAGAAATATGTCAACTAACGACCTTCAATATTGGTCACTGAATGGTCATTGATTTCCATTTGTGACCTTTTCATGACCAAAAATAAAAGGTCTAAAGCTGAGGGTCTTTAATGAACTATAACGACCTTTTTTCTGGATTGGTCGTAGGATTTTATGAGCAAACAAAAGGTCGTAGGTTTAACGACCAAATGCTTTGGTCACTAGCAATCTGCCCGCACCACGTCAGAGCCACCGTGGCAGAATTATAACCAAATGAAAAGGTCGTAAATAAGATTCAGCCCGGTCTATTCGGTCGTCTACATGGGCCGGGCCCAATAATTTGGCCTTTTATTTTCTGGGATAGAATCTTTTACTGAGCAGGTTTTTTATTAGTCCACTTTTCTTTTGGTCCTTGGACTACTCTTTTTAGTCTAGTTCTTGTTTGGGCCTTGGCCTACTATTTTTTTAGGCCCAAGCCTTTTTAGACAAATTCTAATTTGGGCCTTGGCCTACTCTTTTTTTAGGCCCAAGCCTTCTTAGTCTATTTCTTGTTTGGGCCTCGGCCTTTTTGCTGTCCAAACTAAATTTAGTGCCCAAACAAAATGGTCCAAACAAAACTTAAATAATTGACAACTTCACAAAATACTTCATCAGGTTCAAATAGAGCAAGACATTGTTTCATCACCAGAATGACCAATGACTTAAATAATTGACAACTTCACAGGTGCACAGCTTCACAAAAACTCATCACGCATTTCCATCGAGCTCTCAAAGTCCATGCCCAGCAGACTTTCCTGATGGTCCATCGCAGCCGCCATAGTTGCTTTCTGCCTTGTGACTCTATCAGGTTCATCAGGTTCCAGGATCCTCTTTGTTCGTCTTGGAGGTGGGGCCATCACCCTTCCTGGAGGCATTGCAGCAGATGCTTCTGAGCTCTTCCTCTTCTTGCTGGCGGTCTTCAGTGCCTTGTATAAATAGCACAGAAAAAAATTAGATCACAAGATAAATATGTGAGCACAAGGAAACACAGAGCATACAAGAACCCGAACCCTCCAAGCAAGACAGAGTTTGCACCTTAACAGTCTTGTGCACTACAACTTCATCCTCCTTAGGATTGTACTCTGGGTCAACACTGATAACTCCACTACCTTATTGAACCCCATTAGTTGTACCTTCTTGTACATCATTTGTTTTCCTAATCATTGACGCTATTGCATCAATGCAAAGGGACTGGAATATCCGATTGTTCCTCATCATATTTCTAGCCCTAACCGTCTCATACTCGGTGAGAGGATGCTCATCTTTGCAAGGCAAAGTAAACATAATTATTAGGTTAATTGTTGGAACGCATGGACAGACAGCCAAACATATCTTATGATATTTTATTATCATTTAATCCTACTTATTCAGCTAAGGAAGAGTAACAGCACACAGGCACATCTAAGCCAGCTAATTCAGATTACAGCAATACATTGGCATAATAAAATCTGACAGTTTTTTACATCACCAGCCTCCAAGATATTTTACTTAGCATATTAAGACACATTTTATAAATCTGACAGTATAACCACAAGGAGAAACTTGCATACCACTGGTTGGCCTCGGGTTTGACCTTGTCATCCTTGACATGGATGATCTTGAGGTGGTGCTTGCAAAATAGAATAAACAACAATTAGATACAACAGGGATAAAGTAAAATGATGCACTTATATCAATAAAGGGAAGCATTTAGACAAGCATGCACATACATGTAATACATGTGAAGCTAGCAAACTTGTTGGATCAACAATATAGTGATGTAGTTAATGCATCAGTACTAATACATGTAAAACACTTGGACCAGCATGCACATACACGCGTAGCAATGCACATACAGTTAATGCATCAGTACTAAACTGACAGTTGAAGCAAGCAACTAAATTGAAGCACTTGGACTAGCATGCACATACAAGTGTAGCAATGCATCAGTATTAAAACATGTGAAACAGGAGGTAGTAATGTACTAAACTGATAGTTGAAGAAAACTATATATGTGAAGCAATGCATTAACTATTTACAACAATTACTTTTATGTTTTAACTTGCAATTTTATCCATGTACCTGCAATCATCTATAAGCAAAGTAATTACTCAACTGTATCCCTAATGGAGGAAAACATATGCATTCATAGCAACTGGTTGCCCAACATTTGGTGAATAAAGAAGCAAGAAGTGTGCAAGCAAGCAAGCAAAGTGCATAAGTGCTACTAATACAAGCAAGCAAGCAAGCAAAGTTCATAAGTGCTACTAATACAAGCAAGCAAGCAAAAGAAGTGCTACTGATAGAAACAAGCATAGTGCTACTGATACAAACAAGCAAGCAAGGAAGAAATTTGAAGAGGAGCAAGTAAGCAAGTACTATTGATACCAACCCTAGTAGCTTCTTCTCCAAGTGCTACTGATACAAGCAAATATTGCTGATGGAAACTCTAATTAACCAGAGAGGGATAGAACGAACCACTAGGAATAAATCCCATGAACATGAACAAGAACCTCCAGGAGCTCCTAGATTTACTGAATCCTAACCCTAGATCGACCAGGTGGGGGATGTACCCCCATTTGTTACCCATCCCAAACGCAGGACCCCATGATCCAGCCCCATGACAACTACAAGCCTAACCCCATGAATCTAACCCTAACACCATGAACCCTAACCCTAACCCCATGAATGTACCGAACCATCCCAATTGATCCAGCCCCATGAACCCTAGAAGAACACATGAGGGGGATCTACCAAACCCTAGAAGAACACATGAGGGGGATCTATCAATGGGAGATGGGTCGAGGGGAGAGGTACCTATCGTCGTCGACTATTGATTATGTAGATGTACCAGCTGTCGTCGTCGATGTAGTCGTAGCCGTCGACGTCGATGTAGATGTAGCCGTCGTCGTCGATGTGGATGTAGCCGTCGACGTCGTCGATGTAGTCGTCGTCGATGTAGATGTAGCCATCGACATCATCGATGTAGTCATCGTCGGGGAGAGGGGAGAGGGGCGGAGGGGCGACGCGGAGCACAGGAGGGGCGGCGCGGCGGCGCGGAGCAGGGGAAGGGCGACGGAGTGGGGAGTGGAATGGATCCCGCGTGGGTAGTGGGGAGTGGAATGGAGAGGGGAGTGGGAGAGGGAGTGGTGGGTCCCACGTGGTAGTGGGAGAGGGAGTGGTGGGTCCCGCGTGGTAGTGGGAGAGGGAGTGGAGGGAAATTTTGGTGGGGTGGGAGGGAAAATTTGGTGGGGTGGAAGGGAAAATTTTCACTAGTTTATTGAGGTTTGGAGGCAGACTTTTTATTTTTCTTTTTTATAAACATTGTAGAAATAATGGCTAAAATCATACCGATCAGTTCAATAAGACATCGGTACCCAAATTTATATATCTTTTCTAGTTGGCAGGTCACATGTTATGATGCGACACGAAGGTTTCCCATTTTTTTGATTTTTTTTTTTGAAATTTTCATGGCCGTTACAAAATGCGGTCGAAACGGTGGGCATGACCGTTCCTACCTAGTGGTTGAATCTTGGAAACCTTTTGGTGTTTCTATGATTAAATAGATACTTGTGTACCTAGAAATGATTTTTGGAAAAAATAAAGAGCAAACTATAAGGCAGCCGCAGTTTAAATTTGACCCGCTTCCAACTGATTAGACATAGATTTGTCTTTTTCACGAAAGATGGATAAAAGCTTTTGACACCCAACCATTTTGTCAATTGTACATTAAATATGTCCTAGTATGTTAGAAAAATGATTTGGACCAATTTTGAAACAAATATATTGTAGGTCCTTCACAAAAAAACTCATTTCGGGCACTTGAAAAATGAAAAATGAATTTTTCATACAAGGAAGATGAAAACTTCCTTAATCAACATTGTTTGTCACTCCAACATGCACCATTATGAAAAATATGAGACCATTTCAACAAACTATGCCATGAATATGGCCATGAGATTGATCATGTGGCTTGAAAGCCATAAATCTTCACACATGATAGCTCATTTGTGTGAACACTTTCTAAAAATAATTCTCGTATTACAAGTTTACTATTTTACATGGTAAATTTATCACATATGATGACATAATTCAAAGGTTTCCCATTTTTTTATTTTTATTTTATTTTTCATGGCCGTTTCAAAATGCGGTCGAAACGGCGGGCATGACCGTTCCTACCTAGTGGTTGAATCTTGGAAACCTTTTGGTGTTTATATGATTAAATAGATACTTGTGTACCTAGAAATGATTTTTGAAAAAAATAAAGAGCAAACTATAAGGCAGCCGCAGTTCAAATTTGACCCGCTTCCAACTGATTCGACATAGATTTGTCTTTTTCACGAGAGATGGACAAAAGCTTGTGACACCCAACCATTTTGTCAATTGTACATTAAATATGTCCTAGTATGTTAGAAAAATGATTTGGACCAATTTTGAAACAAATATATGGTAGGTCCTTCACAAAAAAACTCATTTCGGGCACTTCAAAAATGAAAAATGAATTTTTCATACAAGTAAGATGAAAACTTCCTGAATCAACATTGTTTGTCACTCCAACATGCACCATTATGCAAAATATTATACCATTTCAACAAACTATGTCAAGAATATGGCCATGAGATTGATCATGTGGCTTGAAAGCCATGAATCTTCACACATGATAGCTCATTTGTGTGAACACTTTTAAAAAATAATTATCGTATTACAAGTTTATTATTTTACATGGTAACTTTATCACATATGATAACATAATGCAAAGGTTTCCCATTTTTTTGAATTGTTTTGAATTTTTCATGGCCGTTTCAAAATGCGGTCGAAACGGCGGGCATGACCGTTCCTACCTAGTGGTTGAATTTTGGAAACCTTTTGGTGTTTCTATTATTAAATAGATACTTGTGTACCTAGAAATGATTTTTGGAAAAATAAAGAGCAAACTATAAGGCAGCCGCAGTTCAAATTTGACCCGCTTCCAGCTGATTCGACATAGATTTGTCTTTTTCACGAGAGATGCATAAAAGCTTTTGACACCCAACCATTTTGTCAATTGTACATTAAATATGGCCTAGTATGTTAGAAAAATGATTTGGACCAATTTTGAAACAAATATATGGTAGGTCCTTCACAAAAAAACTCATTTCGGGCACTTCAAAAATGAAAAATGAATTTTTCATACAAGGAAGATGAAAACTTCCTTAATCAACATTGTTTGTCACTCCAACATGCACCATTATGCAAAATAGGAGACCATTTCAACAAACTATGTCATGAATATGGCCATGAGATTGATCATGTGGCTTGAAAGCCATGAATCTTCACACATGATAGCTCATTTGTGTGAACACTTTTTAAAAATAATTGTCGTATTGCAAGTTTATTATTTTACATGGTAACTTTATCACATATGATGACATAATGCAAATCTTTCCCTTTTTTATTTTTTTTGAATTTTTCATGGCCATTTCAAAATGCGGTCGTAACGGCGGGCATGACCATTCCTACCTAGTGGTTGAATCTTGGAAACCTTTTGGTGTTTCTATGATTAAATAGATACTTCAGATCATATATAATTAAGAGATTCTTCTCATCTTTTAAGATACAACAAGTAAGATCAACCAATCTATCAACATACTTGGGTTGAACAAAGATAAAGTCACTTAATCATAATTAAGAGATTCTTCTCATCTTGCATTACAACATTGCTACAAAAAAGCAACACACCAACAATAGCATAGTACAGTTACGAACATAGCATAGTGGAGTCACTTAATCATACATAATATAGATATTCTGATCATCTTGCATTACAACATTGGTACAAAAGAGCAACACAGCAACAGAACAACACATCAACCATAGCATAGTGGACTTCATCTTCATCTGATCAGCTCATCCATCCAAAATGTCCCTGATCATCTTCAACTTCTCTTGGTTCTTCTCCAATGCCTTCAACTGATCAGCAATCTGGATCTTCAGCTCATCCCTGCGTTTAATCAGATTCTCAATTCCTTTCTTCAGACCATCAACGTGAAAGTTGAGCACCAAAATTTGATCATTAAGTTTGTCCTTCTCCTTCAAATGATTTGCCTTCTGGGTCCTAATGACCCCGCCTTGAGCTTCTACAAGGTTGAGCACTTGATTCACATCTTCTACTAGTTTGTCATAGTTTGCATCAAGATTTTTTTTCTCCTCTGTGAGGTGGTGAATTTTCAGTGCATTCTCCAAATTATCATCTCTCCTAGCACTCTTGCTGTCTTCCAACATTTCCCACAGTTTTAACAATGCATTTTGCATTGTGGGAGGCCACTCTTGGTCTACCCAACCAACAAAACCACAGTTTTGAGGTGGCTGCAATACAAAATAACCAGTACTTCAGCAATACAAAATAACCAGAAAATAACAAGCCAGAATTCTGTAATAAACATGCAACGACATTGCTATAATAAATAAGCAATGACAGTGTTGTAACAAGCCAGAATCTTTTAGCTAAACTAGCAATGACAGTGTTGTAATAAACAATGACAGTCTGAATATTTGAGCTAAACAAACAATGAGAGTGATGTAGTAAACACCGACAGTCTGAATATTTGAGCTAAACAAACAATGACAGTGATGTAGTAAACACTGACAGTTTGAATCTTTTGAGCCAGATAGAAAAAACAGAAGCAACTTTATGCATGTCTAACACTAAAGAAGATAGAACTAACCGGCTGAGCACACACTAAAAATCTTCTCCCTGTCTCAAATCCTTCGAATGCTACGCGACGCTCAGGCGGCAGCCCATGCTCCAAGCAAACATCCAGGGCAGAATTCTCGATGCCCATGTAGTCTTTGTCGTCGATGCTAGCAGGGATCTAAAGAAGAACGAAGAAACAGAGATAAATCCCCAATGTGAAGAAACTGAAACCCTAAACCTAACCCTAGCTCTATAAATTACCTGGTACATCATGCCGTCCGAGGAAGAGCTGATGTCCAGGCTCAATAGGTCGTTGCTACTCTCATCCTCGTAAACCATGGCGTGGCGGAGGTGGTGGCGGCCGAGGAGCTTCGACGACGAGGGGGGCAGAGCGTGAGCAGAGTAGACTGGCTCGGTCGACCAGGTTCGAGCGAGACACAAAGACCGACCGAACATGTTCGTGCCGTCCAGGTTCGAGCGGGCCATTTTTTTTAAGGTGTCTATGCCATTTATTTTTTTATAAGATGTCCTAGACGGCACGTGGCGGACGGGACATTGCAGGAATAGTCACATCGTATAAAGAGGGAACTACCACTTCGTCTCCCTCGTCGCCCTGTCTCCCTCATCTCCCACTTAGTCGCCTCGTCTCCCATTTCGTCTCCCTCGTCTCCCTCGTCGCACCGTCTCCCTCGTGGCCTTGTCTCCCAACGGAGGGCGCTCGTCCCGCCGTCGCCGTTGCGGATCTGCTTGAGGTGCCGAAGCAGCAGGAGGTCGACACGACCGCAACCGCTGTCACCGTCACTGCGGAAGAGAAGGAGGTGCCTGTGTCGAAGCAGGAGGACACGACCGCAACCGTTGTCGCCGCTGCGGAGGTGCCGAAGGAGGAGGACACGACCTCAAGCGGTGCTGCCGACGATGAGGTGGGTTTTTTAGATAGGGTTTTCTGGGTTTTTATAGTTGATTCGTGCTTGAATGCTACATAGATTTATATATTGAGACTTGGATTTCTTTAATTTCAATCTTGATTTGTGCATGTGGATGTGGTAATGCTTCCCGTTCCCCTGCTTTCATAGTTATCGTTGATAAGCAGGAGATTATTTAGATAGGGTTTTCTGCTTTCATATATTTAGAGAGCAGAACACACTCTGCTTTTGCATGTGTTGGAAAACTTTTGCATTTTGTTGGTTTGAATAAACGGAATCTTTCTCTTATTAGTAAAGATTTCACCTACGTCACGTGCTTGATATATACGAACACCCATTCCTAACTTTCGCCTAGGTCAGCCCCCTCTCTTGCATTTTACTGGGATTATTAGTAAGGATTTAATAAGAGTTAGGTTTTGAATTGGGATCTTGATTGCTGCATGTGCTTAGATTTTATTATGTGCTGGATATGTTGATAGATTTGTTGTGGTTATCCCCTCACCGGGGCACGGCAGGGGCTGAGCAGCCCAATAGTGCAATGTTCTGCTATATAAAATGCACAATAGAGAGAATCGTCTTATGCAAACAGATAAGAAAAGATAATGAAGTGATACTTACAAATTGCTTGCAGACATCACATTTTGGATGAAAGCGCTCCTTGTAACAAGTTTTATGGTATGGATGGTGTCCTGACATGGAGAACCGCATGTTTTTGTTGGTAAAGTCAATACCAATGCAACTGCTTAATTAGTACACAAAACAACAAAGAGCTACCTCATAGTCATATATTGGCTGATTACAAGCATATAGTTATAGTATAGTCATATATTGGCTGATTACGTCCATGGCCAATTTCATTGTGACATCCAGCACATGTCCTGACAAAAGAAGTGTATACATAACATATAGTTATAGTGTACAGTTTGATTTTTTGAAAGGACATTTAAATCTTTGTATGAAGGATCGAAAGATTGTATAAGTGAAATGCACAAAGGACAGACCCAGTGCAGAGAATAGGGTGGCTGATGCAGCAACACTATGAATGTAATTAGAAGCACATTGTTGAATGCTTGACCTTTTGAATACTATGTTACATAGTTTGTACTAATCGAATTACTTATATTGCAGGAAAAGGAAGTTGCATGCATGAAGAGGAAGCTCGCCAAGACTGGGTTCAAGAGCCCGTATGACTCTGACTACGACGACGACGAACCGTATGAGGTAATCCCAACTATTTTAGTTCAGCTTAAGCACTATATGAATGCATGTTGGTGGGCTTTTTAATGAAATTGATGTAGAGAGTGTTTTAATGTTGTTTGTTTAATTAGATTACTATACATGACTTTTTTCTTTGTTTGTTCATTAAAATTTGGTAAATGGGAATTATCTGATGTTTCTTCATTGCATCATTCTGAATTAGAAGTGTGTGTTCTGGCTCCATAATGCCTATATGAATGAATAATGTGTGCACAATTAATTTGTGTGTGTAGTATAACTCTGGAGATGACGTGGAGGACGGCAACAAAGAGTCCTTCATTGAGAAGGAAGCCCAGAAGATCAGGGAGAAGGGGACGGCGGCCTACTTCAGGAGGGGAATGTTCAGATGCCCATACTACACCACAAAGCCCAAGCCCAGGGATGGGATTTATGAACACCTAATTTCGCATGCACGCGGTTTACCGCGGAGTGCTGATCAAGACATCAAGACCAGGGCAGAGCATGCAGCCCTCCTGAAGGCTCTAGGTCCCATTTAGTCACCCTCCATGATCATCGGTTTAATGTCCTTGTGAACTATTGTACTTTTGCGCACTCTGTTATCGGCAGGTTGTTGTGAACTGTGTTGGAATGTATTATACTTTTGATGTTATGGTGGTAGGATGCTATGGCTTCTTCTATTTTGCTGCTTCTATTTTGCTTCATTAATGTTATGGCAGGATCTTATGGTCGACTGGTTAGCAAAAGGCAACATCTCAATTCAGCTCTCTGATGTAGATAGCAACAGCAACAGCAACAACTACCGATGGGTGAGGTGGTCGTGGCGTCAGCACCACCACCGCTGGTCACCAGCCTACTAACGACCATTCATATTGGTCATTATCACCTAGAAATAAGGCAGTGCCAGGTGCTGTCCGCTTTATGACCTTTTCCAGTAAGCAAGTGATGACCTTTCTGATGAAAATGGTCGTTGGTTTTTGGGGCTAGGACCCCTCCAGACAACTTACGACCAAATGATGTCAAATGGTCATAGATTTATGACCATTCCTTCGAGCGTCACTGACAAAAGTGTCGGGACCCCGATCCTAAGCCATAGGAATCCAGCCTGTAACACATCGCATCCCTTTGTGGTCTCACGCACGGTTAACTCCACGGCTGCAGCCTTACCTTAGCCGGGACCGTTTGCGTCTTTTGACCCACGTATGCGATAGTGTCGCTAGCATTCCAATGTCAAAGAACCCGGATCGACATGTCTAGTCATAAACCAAAGTGGCAGTTCCGCACAAGGACAGGCATACATGACCCAACAAAGCAGGTGTCGGTCATCAACGAACGTAGACGAGTCGTAGCAAGCTACAAGGACTCCATTACGTCGCGTGACATTTCCCCAAAGGGGACAGACACAGCAGCTAAGAAGGACACATGCCGGTCAACCAATGTATCCGGAGCAGTAGCGAACTACCAAGGCTCGTTGGATCACAAAGGGGCATTTCCTTGTAAGGAGTGCTACTAAAGTTCACGACTAGGTATTCGAACCCCATACATATCAAGTAAGACACACGTACGCATGGCATACCAATATGTATAGATACATCGATGGCATCACAACATAACCATAAACATACAGGCTTTATTTAAGAGGCTCGGAAGAGCCACACACATATTATTACACATTAAGGGTCTCACGACCCATAATAGCAGTCATACAATACAAGCCAGCGGAAGAGTTATAAACTGTCTGGGTACAGACAGAGCAACTAGAAGGCACATGGCCTGACTATACTACAGAGCCGACGTAGGGCCAGATCGTAGCTGGGACACCAGCTACTCGTCGTCGTCGATGTCTACGAAGAACCCTCCATTAGGGTCATTAGCAACCTCTACAACATTTATTAAGCAAACATGAGTACGAAGGTACTCAGCAAGACTTTAGGATGACTAACTACTCATGCAAGGTATCAAGAAGGTATTGTGGGGTTTCATGCGGAAAGCCAGCATTTGACTCGCGGCTAGACAACTTGCTTTTTTAAATTAGTTTTGACAACTTGATTTCTCGCACACGAGTCCACTAACACCACAACAATACACTATCGTGGAATCATTCCGTCTCCATACGAAAATGCCGTCCACGACACTCATGCTTATCTTGACAATTTTATGAGTAGCCGTTGAAGTTATCTATGAACAACATATGTCTCCAAGTAGTCCATATCCGCGGACGCGGCTATTCGAATAGATCATAACCCTGCAGGGGTGTACTTCGTCACACACGCTCCCGCCACTTATCGCCATGTGCACGTCATGCACCTCGGCAACCTTCAAGCGGAAGCCCAGCGAGGGAGTCGGCCACGACCGTTAACCACACTAGTACCTAGTCCAGGTTTATCGCCTATCTGAGAGTAACCCGTACGGAAGTCCGGCCGAGGTTTCCGTCACGGCCTCAAACGATGTGCGCAGGGTTCCCAATCCCACCATCCGGGTGCCACTTGGTACACCGTGCCACTGCCTACCGCATCACGGTCCACCTCTCAGGTCAGCACCATGCACGGCCTCCAACATTACTATAAACACCAGAAACTACTTGCAACTCCTGGACCGAGTACTACGCGATTAATAGGCCGAGCGGGGTCATATTTCAGGGCCCAGCATGTGGTAGTATCTAGTCTTGGATTACATACACGGAACTCAGTTCCTAAGGACGGTTCCAATGAAACAACCCGCCATGTACTCCTACACAGCCTTTCACCGGTACCTTTACCAAATCAAGTTCAACACACAACCTTTGCTCACCGAACACATTCCACATTTCTGCTCATCTCCCAGATGACAGACCATACACAACTCTAAGCATAGCATGCATAGCAGGATAAGGCACATTATAGCTCAAGCAACTACCAGGTATGCTAGGTTGCAAGGTTCGGCTATTTACTGTGACAAGGTTAAGTCATGCAAAGGAAGTGGGTCCAACTATCGTGGCAAAAGCAGTTGAAGCATTTGATCCTAATGTAATAAATAGGTGCAGGAGCAAGAACATAGGTGTTATTGGGATGATCAAAAGGGTTGCTTGCCTTGTTGCTAAGAGGAGGAACGATATCCGTCAGACGGATATTCGGTGGAATCCGGGGGTGCGGGGCCTACCGAAATGAATGGCAACATTCAATAACAATCATATGCAATCAAAATGATGCATGAGCATGGCATGAGAATGCAAAGTGATAAGTTATTATAATCAAGATGTTTTAGGTTTAGAGTTGATTTGAGTCACACTCGAATAGCAATTCAAACGGGTATTCTCGGATACCGGTTTAATTGATTCGACCTGATGCTCAGATCAACTTAATGTTAAGATGCATGAAATGTCATGTTATGGTACTGATTTATATCTAGGGCAGTGTGTGATCATTGCATTTATAATGAAATTTGGATATTTTTGCAAATTCCATTTATAAAGTGATTAAAAGAATTGAATTATTCCTTATTTCACAATTTAGGGTTCTCTAACTTTTTCAAACATAGCTGAAAATAGCATAATCAGAATCCTTGAATTTTCTGATACTTTTTCATATATAAATTATTTTCATTGGAGTTACAGATTAATTTCTATGATTTTTGCAATTTTTAGCAATTTCCTGAATTATTTTTATACTGGAAATTCCATTTATTGCATCAGGCTGACGTCAGCAGGTCAGCCGACCTGTGCAGGTCAAACCTGACAGGGGGGCCCCACTGGTCAGCCTCTCTGGGGCTAATCCCGCGCTGACCAGCCCCTAATTGGGGTTTGACCAGGCGTGGGGCCCTCTGTCAGCGACTGAGGGGAGGGCGATTACGCCCTAATGGTCGGCCACGTCGGCGGCCACCGGAGGGTGGTCGCCGGCGACCAAACCCGCGGCGGAGGGCTCGCCGGAGGCGACCTAGACGGCGCTGCACAACACGAAAACGCACGCGGTTGGCAGCTACAGCAAGCTCGCGAAGTGGCCGATCTGGCAGGACCAACTGGGGAGGCTAGGGTCGCCAGAAGAGGCGTCGGCGACGAGGCGGAGCGGCGGCCGAAGCTCGGGCGTCGTCGAGGACTTTGAAACAGGGGGATCCGCGCTTAGTTCTTAGCTGCTATGGCATCTACGCGTCGTCCTGGAGCTTCTGGTGCTCTCGGGAGGACGAGCTGGACATCGGAGGGCTACCAGCGACGAGCGGCAGCGGCGGTGCTCGTCGGGCTCCGGTGAAACTAGGGCTAGAGGAGGGGATCGACGGGGAAAACTTAGGGAAAACCACCGCATGCTCACAGGGAGTGCAGAGAAGAGCTCAGACGGCTCGGGGAAGGCCTGGGGGCGACGAATCGACGGGAGAGGTCCGGCGGCCGGAGGAAGAAGACGACGGCGTTGCGGGCGTTGCAGGGCGCGAGGAAGCTTCGGCTTCTGCAGGAATGACCAGGGCGACGAGGCGGAGCTAATGGCGTGCTCGCGGAGGGGATCCTATGGCCAGGGGCACGGCCAGCTCGAGCTCGAGCTCGGCTCTAATGGCGGCAGCAAGGAGGGGGAGGAGATCCGGGCGGAGGAGGAGAACCGAGGCGGGGAATGGATAGGGGAGGCTCTGGGGAGCTTATCCCCGTCGTCGCCAGCGCGAACCGGCGGCCAGGCAGGCACGCAGGTGCGTGGCCGCGCCGGAGGAGGCGGCGGCCACCTCCTGCTGCCTACTGGCGCGGGGAAGGGGACGAGCGGCGAGATGGGCCGGGCCTGGCTTGGGCGACAGGTAAGCTTTTCCCATTTTCTCTTTTTTGGTTTTTTCTGTTTTTCTATTTATTGCTTTGCTAATTATTTCAGCTCCAAAACAAGAAGTAAAAACTATTTTAGACCCCGTGAAATATTTATTATAATATCCCCACTCATTTCCAAGACTTTCAACATTTTTGGAAAATTATAGTTTCTGATTTCAAATTTTTAAATTTGAAACCAGTGGCTTTTGCATTTATTTAAAATGCTTAAAGTGTCAAGAAAATAGTTTTCTCTAATGCTCATTTACTTTCATGATTTATCAGAAAGTTTGAACATTTCTTGAGGCCATTTTGGGTTCATTGATTTGAACTAGGTTGAAATTTCCTTTAGTTGAAATGGTGGCTAGGGTTTTTGAGTTTTTCCTTTGCCACTTTGTTGTTTTTGTTGAAACTTCTGGGATGCAAATGCAAAGAAGACATGCACAATGCTATCTTGCTTAAGGGTTAGGGATGTGACAAAAAGGTCGTTAGTTGACATATTTCTTGTAGTGGAAGAAGCCCTCCATGTCCGAATCCCCCTCCGGCAGGGCACCAGAACGGTCCCCAGATGGTATCTCGTTCAGACAAAAGCTTGCGGCAGCGGAAAAGTATTTTCGTGGCTCTCTCTATTGGTTTCGGGATTTTTGGGAATTTATAGGCGAAAGAGGTAGGGCAATGGAGACAAGGGGGCCCACGAGCCTGCTATTTAGGCGTCCCCCTCGGGTGCTCCTAGGGGGCTCGTGACCTCCCACGAGACCTCCTGCCTTGGTTCTCAAGTCTTCTAGGTATCTTCTGTTATGGAAAAAATCATCCCGCAGGTTTTATTACGTTTGGACTCCGTCTAATATTCTTTTCTGAAAAAGGTCAAAAACACGGAAAAAACAGAAACTGACACTAGGCACTGAGTTAATAGGTTAATCCCAAAAATGATATAAAATGACATATAAGACATCCCAAGTTGATAATATAATAGCATGGAACAATCAAAAATTATAGATACGTTGGAGACGTATCATCCACCGACACCTATTTCTACGAGAACCCCCTCATCATCACCACCCAGGGCCAGCTCGTCCTCCTTAGTATCTCTCTACTAATGATAAGAAGGTCGTTCCGAGAGTATTATATCTACCAGCCTGGCGGCCATGGCTTGATCTGGTACCGCAACACATTGACATGCGTATAGTGGACGAGATCTGCACGATTGGCCTCTAGTCTCACGGCAGCGGTAACTAGTATGTCACCGCATTAACCAGATGTTTGAGAGGGGAAAATGACCTCGGTGAGCCCAAGGTGGGTACGTAAGACAATCTACTAGAAAAGTAGTAACGTCAGAGGCACAAATTGGTATTCGCATCGAGCATGCTATGTTTGTTGGAAATAATCTTGAAATACATGCAGTCAAGTCGTTGCGCGAGTAAGAACATGGACGTGCCAGGCAGTGGAGAAGCCAGGTTGTGCGGACGAGCAAGCGTCCAATGTGTCCATAAGAATCTAGTGGCAGAGGCAGCAATCAGATAAGGTTAGACCTCCATCACACAGACACCTAAAAAATTTCATATTCAGGCTATATGCACGTTGGTGTTAGAGAAATTTTAAAACTTGGTGTTGCTATATGCATGGCAAATTGCATTGGCCATACCATAAAAAATATTCTGCCTCCGTCGTTGTGAGAATCGTGGTGATTTCCATATGAATAAAGCAACTGTGATTCCGCGTCGTACTAGAAACACTCATCCTAATGCCTCCCAAGCCTACGGATTGGTATCCTATGGCCTCCTCCATTACTGAGAAGTAGCTCTCTTTCCATGTTCTCAACCTAACTTGAAGGGCTGAAACAATACTTGCATATCTTCTGCATTTTCATGACTCTTGCAATGGTTTAACATGAACGCGGAAACCAGGAGGAGGAGAGAAGGCTATGCACTGTTTTAGTTGTGGAGTAAAGGGTACATTTAGCAGCACATGTATGAGGTTGGCTCACCTACCCAATCCCTTGTCAGATGTAAGTTAAGTTGCCTGTCTAGTGCGTGCCACCCATGTTATGTTTCCATGCATCACCTATGGTGCGAATGTAAGGTCAGTCTAAAGTGATCACTGATGAAAAATATGAGATTTATTTTGCCCAAAAAGAGTGAATGATAAAAAGAAAAGACCAACCCAACCCTTGGCACTAGTTGTGACACCCCATGCACATGGGGTTGGAGAAGCACATCCCGGCAGCTGAGCGAACAAATGCAGGACCGCGTTGGATGCCAAAACGGATCTGGACCGTGCGGTCCAGACGGTTGTGGGCGGTCTGATGGTCCGCATTGGAGATGCCCGGATGTTTTGTTGAAGGGTACACTTGTTTCCGAGTAGTTTTGTTATCGCACAAAAAAATATTCAGTACATTTTAGAACACAAAAAATGAAAAATCATCATATAATACTCTGAAACAGGACAAACTTCGGCAAAGGTCAGAAACACATCGAACAAATATCATAGTAATGACATGTGGTGAATTTAAGATCGGTACATCAAGTGTATGACTGCATGGTAGACTAATCAATGCAGCTAGCTGATACGTCTCAAACGTATCTATAATTTTTTATGGTTTCATGTTGTTATCTTGTCAACTTTGGATGTTTTATATACCTTTTATACTTTTTTTGGACTAACTTATTAATTCAGTACCAAGTGACAGTTCCTGTTTTTTTGTGTTTTTGACTGTTTTCAGATCTGGTTTTGGAACGGAGTCCAAAAGGAATAAAATCCCCGAAATAAATTTTTCCAGAACAGAAGAAGATCGGGGTACTTGAGGGCCAAGGCAGGAGGCCCACAAGGATCCCACAAGCCATGTAGCCGCGGCCAGGGGGGCCCGCGGCCACCAGGCTTGTGGCCTACTTGGAGCTCCCCTGCCCTAGCTCTTTGGCCTATATATTCCCTAAAATCCCAGAAAAAATCAGGGCGTTCACGAAACCACTTTTCCGCCGCCGCAAGCTTCCGTTTCCGCGAGATCTCATCTGGAGACCCTTCCCGGTGCCCTGCCGGATGGGACTTTGGAGCTGGAGGGCTTCTACATCAACATCATTGCCTCTCCAATGACTCGTGAGTAGTCTACTTCAGACCTACGGGTCCGTAGTTAGTAGCTAGATGGCTTCTTCTCTCTCTTGGATCTTCAATTCAAAGTTCTCCACGATCTTCATGGAGATCTATCCGATGTAATCCTTTTTGGCGGTGTGTCTGTCGAGATCCGATGAATTGTGGATTTGTGATCAGATTATCTATGCATTATATTTGAGTCTTTGCTGATTTCTTATATGCATGATTTGATATCCTTGTAAGTCTCTCCGAGTCTTGGGTTTTGTTTGGCCAACTAGATCTATGATTTTTGCAATGGGAGAAGTGCTTGGTTTTGGGTTCATACCGTGCGGTGACCTTTCCCAGTGACGGAAGGGCAACAAGGCACGCAAGTAACAAGATGGGCTTTCATCATCGATTTGTGATTGTCCATCTACATCATGTCATCTTGCTTAAGGCGTTACTCTGTTCTTATGAACTCAATACACTAGATGCATGCTGGATAGCGGTCGACGTGTGGAGTAATAGTAGTAGATGCAGAAAGTATCGGTCTACTTGTTTTGGACGTGATGCCTATATGTATGATCATTGCCATAGATAACGTCATGACTTTGTGCGGTTCTATCAATTGCTCGACAGTAATTCGTTCACCCACCATCTACTTGCTTTCATGAGAGAAGCCACTAGTGAACACTATGGCCCCCGGGTCTATTCACAACTATCATCTCCGCTTTTACTTTTACTTTGCTTTGTTTACTTGTTTGCTTTCAGTTCTCACTTTGCAAACAATCTATAAGGGATTGACAACCCCTTCATAGCGTTGGGTGAAAGCTCTTTGTGTTTGTGCAGGTACTTGTGACTTGACGCGATCCTCCTACTGGATTGATACCTTGGTTCTCAAACTGAGGGAAATACTTACCGCCGCTGTGCTACATCACCCTTTCCTCTTCAAGGGAACACCAATGCAAGGCTCCAAGGACGCGGGGGAATCCATTGCATATTTGCCAAGGAAATCCCTATTGACGTAGCCAGCAGCAGAAGGATTTCTGGCGCCATTGCCAGGGAGGAGAGATCAAGTCAAGATCTATCCAAGTAAGTGTCACAAACTCATCTCTTGCATTTACCTTTTTTTCTAGTTGCCTCTCGTTTTCCTCTCCCCCACTTCACATTTGCCCTTTTCATTTGCCTTTCTCCTTTGTCGTTTTCATTTGCCTTTTGCCGTTTTCCTTTGCCAGTTTTCTTGCTTGCTTGTGTTCTTGTTTGTTTGTTGAAGTCATCATGGCTGAAAAAACCAAACTTTGTGACTTCTCGAATACTAATAATAATGATTTTATTAGTACTCCGATTTCTCTCGCCACTAGTGCGGAATCATATGAAATCAATGCTGCCTTGCTAAATCTTGTTATGAAAGAGCAATTTTCTGGCCTTCCTAGTGAAGATGCCGCATCCCATCTTAATACTTTCATTGAACTTTGCGATATGCAAAACAAGAAAGATGTCGATAATGATGTTGTTAAATTGAAGGTTTTTCCGTTCTCTATGCGAGATCGTGCAAAAACTTGGTTCTCTTCTTTGCCTAAAAATAGTATCGATTCTTGGAATAAGTGCAAAGATGCTTACATATCCAAGTATTTTCCGTCGGCTAAGATTATCTCTCTCCGTAACGATATCATGAATTTCAAGCAACTTGATCATGAACACGTTGCACAATCTTGGGAGAGGATGAAGTTAATGATTAGAAATTGTCCCGCTTATGCCTTGAGTTTGTGGATGATTATACAAATCTTTTACGCTGGTTTGAATTTTTCTTCTCGCAATATCTTGGACTCCGCCTCAGGTGGAACGTTCATGGAAATCATGTTAGGAGAAGCTACAAAACTCCTAGACAATATCATGACCAACTACTCTCTGTGGCACACTCAAAGGTCACGTGCTAGCAAAAAGGTACATGCTATAGAAGAAATTAACTCGCTTAGTGCTAAGATGGACGAGTTGATGAATTTGGTTGATAGTAGAATTGCTCCTTTACATCCTAATGACATGCCACTATCTTCCTTGATTGAGATTAGCAACGCTAGTTTGGACGTTAATTTTGTTCGTAGGAACAATTTTGGCAACAACAATGCTTTTAGAGGAAAATATGTTCCTAGGCCTTTTCCTAGTAACTCCTCTAACTATTATGGCAATTCCTACAACAACACTTATGGAAATCATAACAAATTACCCTCTGATTTAGAGAGTAATATCAAAGGGTTCATCAACTCTCAAAAGATTTTCAATGCGTCCATAGAGGAAAAACTACTAAAAATAGACGATTTGGCTAAGAGCGTTGATAGGATGTCTTGTGATATTGATGCTTTGGAAGTTAGATGTGCTCCTCCCAAGGTCAACTTGGATGAAACTTTAAAAGCTATGCGCGTCTCCATGAATGAGAGCAAAGAAAGAACCGCCCAAATTCGGGCTAGGCATGAATGGTTTAAAAGGGTGCGTTCTAGTGATGCAAATCACGAAGATCTTAAAGTGCTTGGTGTGACTCCTCTTGAATCTTTGTTTTCGCGTGTCAAACCTATTGATGAAGGGGCTGGATATGAATTCACTTTGGTTGAAAAACGCCCCAATGATTCGGAGTCCACCTATCTTGATGATAAGGGTGTGGAGAGTGGAGTAGAAGAAATCAAAATATTGGGTAGTAATGAAATTCCCACTTTGGATTTCAAGGGACTCAATTATGATAGTTTCTCCTTGTTTGAATGCATTTCCTTGATGCAATCCATTGCAAACTCTCCACATGTTTATAGCCAAAGCAAAGCCTTTACCGCTCATATCGTAGATGCTATGATGAAATCTCTTGAAGAGAAACTCGAATTAGAAGTCTCTATACCTAGAAAACTTCATGATGAGTGGGAACCTACTATCAAAATCAAAATCAAAAACTATGAATGCAATGCTTTGTGTGATTTGGGTGCTAGTGTTTCCGTGATTCCAAAGTCTTTATGTGATATTCTTAGTTTTCATGAGATTGAAGAGTGTTCTCTTAATTTGCATCTTGCGGATTCTACTATCAAGAAACCCATGGGAAGGATCAATGATGTTCTTATTGTTGCAAATAAGAACTCTGTACCCATGGATTTCATTGTACTTGACATAGATTGCAATCCTTCATGTCCCATTATTCTTGGTAGACCTTTCCTAAGGACTATTGGTGCTATCATCGATATGAAGGAAGGGAATATTAGATTTCAATTCCCTCTAATGAAGGGCATGGAGCATTTTCCTAGAAAGAAAATAAGATTTCCTAATGAATCTATGATGAGGGCTACTTATGGTTTGAGCACCAAAGATGACTATACGTGATTCCATCACCTTATGCCTAGCTAAGGGCGTTAAACAATAGCGCTTGTTGGGAGGCAACCCAACGAATTTGTCCTTTTTCTTTCTGTTTTGTGTTTTCCACACTTTCACAATTCTGTTATGATTGTGTTTTTTGTGTTTCTTTTTGCGTTTGTGCCAAGTGAAACCGTGATGATTAGTCTTGGGGATGATCGTTTGGTCATGCTGGAAAAGACAAAAACTTTCTGCTCACGAGAAGAATTTTCATTTTTTTTATGTGAGAGCTTTTGAGTTGTTTATTTTTGCTACTGATTGCTACGCAAATTCTTCAGACTGTCGTAATTTTACCAAATTGTTGAAGTACCATAAGTATACGAAGTATACAGATTGCTACAGACTGGTCTGCTGTTAACAGATTCTGTTTTTGTTGAGTTGGTTGCTTATTTTGATGAAACTATGGATAGTATCGTGGGGTATTAGCCATGGAAGATTGAAAATATAGTAACCCAACATCAACATAAGTAGAATTTAAGTTTGCTACAGTACCTAAGGAAGTGGTCGTTTGCTTTCTTGTACTAATGTTATCACGAGTTTCTGTTTAAGTTTCGTGTTGTAAAGTTTTCAAGTATTGGGTGAAGTTCTTATGGACAAAGAGATAAAGAGTGGCAAGAGCTCAAGCTTGGAGATGACCAAGGCACCCCAAGTTGATTCAAGGATGCCGAAAAATCCTAAGCTTGGGGATGCCCCGGGAAGGCATCCCCTCTTTCGTCTTCAATCCATCGGTAACGTTACTTGGGGCTATATTTTTATTCACCACATGTTATGTGTTTTTCTTGGAGCTTCTTGTATCGTAGGAGTCTTTTATTTTTGTTGTGTCACAATCTTCCTTGCTGCACACCTAGAGCGAGAGACATGCACTCACCATGATTTTGTCAAGCTTCACTTATATCCTTATGTTAGGCAATTCAGCTCACATGTGTTTCACTTATATCTTTTGAGCTAGTTGATTTTGCTCTTTGTGCTTCACTTCTATCTTTTGGAGCACGCAGTGTGTGGCGTGGTAGTTGATCTATGTTATGAAAATAGTCGCAAAAGGGTTAGTTATCCAAAGGGATATGAAAACTTCCACCTTCATGTGCATTGAGTAGTTAGAGAAGTTTGATTCAACTCAATTAGTTTTGAGTTGTGGTTGTGGTAATATTGAAGTTATACTAGTAAGGTGTCGTGGATCTAGAAATTCTTGTGTTGAAGTTAGTGATTCCCGTAACATGCACGTATGGTGAACCGCTATGTGATGAAGTCTGAGCATGATTATTTTATTGATTGTCATCCTTTCTGTAGCGGTCGGGATCGCGCGATGGTTTATACCTACCAACCCTTCCCCTAGGAGTATACGTTGAATGCTTTGTTTCGATTACTACTAAAACTTTTGCAACAAGTATATGAGTTCTTCATGACTAATGTTGAGTCCATGGTTTAGATGCACTTTCACCTTCCACCATCACTATCTTCTTTAGTGTCGTGCAACTTTCGCCGGTGCATAAAACCACCTTTAGCCTCCCTCAAAACAGCCACCTTACCTACCTACTATGGCTTTTTGAAAGCCATTCCAAGATATATTGCCATGCAACTACCATGATGACATGTGCCATAGCTTCTATATTGCCATTGCATGATCATAAGATAGCTCGCATGGTGTTTCCATTGATGTCTATGCCATGCTAGATCATTGTCACAGTACACTACCGAAGGCATTCCATATAGAGTCATCATTGCTCTAAGTTTTGAGTTGTAAGTGTGATGATCATCATTGATGGAGCATTGTCCCATGTGAGGAAATAAAAGAGGCCAGCGAAGCCCATTTACAAAAAGAGGCCAAAGATGCCCACAAAAATAATAAAAGAGGCCAAAGAGCCCACCAAAAAAATGAGAGAAAAAGAGAGAAGGGACAATGCTACTATCTCCTTTCCACACTTGTGCTTCATATTAAGCACCATGATCTTCATGATTGAGAGTCTCTCGTTTTGTCACCACCATATAACTAGTGGGAAATTTTCATTTTATAACTTGGCTTGTATATTAGAATGATGGGCTTCCTCAAAATTGCCTTAGGTCTTCGTGAGCAAGCAAGTTGGATGCACACCCACTAGTTTTCTTTAAGAGCTTTCACATACTCTTAGCTCTAGTGCATCATTTGTATGGCAATCCCTACTCATTCACATTGATATCTATTGATGAGCATCTCTGTAGCTCATTGATATGCCTAGTCTATGTGACCATATTCTCCTTGTTTGCCTTGCAACCTCCACCACACTCCATTCCACTTATAGTGCTAAAACCATGGCCCACGCTCATGTATTGCGTGAGAGTTGAAAAAGTTTTAGAAAGTAAAGGTGTGAAAACAATTACTTGGCCAATACCGAGGTTGTGCATGATTTAAATTCGTTGTGCAAGGATGATAGAGCATAGCCACACTATATGATTTTGTAGGGATAACTTTCTTTTGGCCTTGTTATTTTGAAAGTTCATGATTACCTTGTTAGTTCGCTTGAAGTACTATTGTCTCCACGTCAATAGCAAACTATTGTTTTGAATCTAACGGATCTGAACATTCATGTCTCATAAGAGGAGTTACAAAGGACATCTATGCTAGGTAGCATGAAAGCATCAAAAATTCATTCTTTATCACTTCCCTACTCGAGGACGAGCACGAGTTAAGCTTGGGGATGCTTGATACGTCTCAAACGTATCTATAATTTTTGATGGTTTCATGATGTTATCTTGTCCACTTTGGATGTTTTATATACCTTTTATATCTTTTTTTGGACTAACTTATTAATTCAGTGCCAAGTGCCAGTTCCTGTTTTTCCGTGTTTTTGACTCTTTTCAGATCTGATTTTGGAACGGAGTCCAAACGGAATAAAATCCCCGAAATAAATTTTTCCAGAACAGAAGAAGATCGGGGGACTTGAGGGCCAAGGCAGGAGGCCCACAGGGAGCCCACAAGCCCTGTAGCCGTGGCCAGGGGGGCCCGCAGCCACTAGGCTTCTGGCCTCCCTGGAGCTCCCGTGTCCTAGCTCTTTGGCCTATATATTCCCTAAAATCCCAGAAAAAATCAGGGCGTCCACGAAACCACTTTTCTGCCGCCGCAAGCTTCCGTTTCCGCGAGATCTCATCTGGAGACCCTTCCCGGTGCCCTGCCGGAGGGGACTTTGGAGCTGGAGGGCTTCTACATCAACATCATTGCCTCTCCAATGACTCGGGAGTAGTCTACTTCAGACCTACGGGTCCGTAGTTAGTAGCTAGATGGCTTCTTCTCTCTCTTGGATCTTCAATACAAATTCTCCATGATCTTCATGGAGATCTATCCGATGTAATCCTCTTTGGCGGTGTGTTTGTCGAGATCCGATGAATTGTGGATTTGTGATCAGATTATCTATGAATTATATTTGAGTCTTTGCTGATTTCTTATATGCATGATTTGATATCCTTGTAAGTCTCTCCGAGTCTTGGGTTTTGTTTGGCCAACTAGATCTATGATTCTTGCAATGGGAGAAGTGCTTGGTTTTGGGTTCATACCGTGCGGTGACCTTTCCCAGTGACGGAAGGGGCAACAAGGCACGCAAGTAACAAGATGGGCTTTCATCATAGATTTGAGATTGTCCATCTACATCATGTCATCTTGCTTAAGGCGTTACTCTATTCTTATGAACTCAATACACTAGATGCATGCTGGATAGCGGTCGACGTGTGGAGTAATAGTAGTAGATGCAGAAAGTATCGGTCTACTTGATTTGGACGTGATGCCTATATGTATGATCGTTTCTATAGATAACGCCATGAATTTGCGCGGTTCTATCAATTGCTCGACAGTAATTCGTTCACCCACCATCTACTTGCTTTCATGAGAGAAGCCACTAGCGAACACTACGGCCCCTGGGTCTATTCACAACTATCATCTCCGCTTTTACTTTTACTTTTCTTTGTTTACTTTTTGCTTTCAGTTCTCACTTTGCAAACAATCTATAAGGGATTGAAAACCCCTTCATAGCGTTGGGTGCAAGCTCTTTGTGTTTGTGCAGGTACTTGTGACTTGACGCGATCCTCCTACTGGATTGATACCTTGGTTTCTCAAACTGAGGGAAATACTTACCGCCGCTGTGCTACATCACCCTTTCCTCTTCAAGGGAACACCAACGCAAGGCTCCAAGGCCGCGGGGGAATCCTTTGCATATTTGCCAAGGAAATCCCTATAGGCGTAGCCAGCAGCACTAGCACTCAGGTAGGCTTCCCGGCTAGCGAACTAACAAGACCCTCAGTCGTCGCCGCCCGCTCTGCATCTATCATTGCAGTCCTCGGCAGACTCGATGTAGTCGAAGAAGCAAGCCTCCTCCTAGAGGCGGGAGTCTCTCTCACACGATGCAGGGCGCCTCACATGTCGGTGCACATCACTCGTTTTGGAGCCAGGCTGGGCTCGCAACCGCGGTGCTCGGTGCACCCCGCTTCCGCCATGGTAGGGGCCAACACGACAACGCAGATGGCAATCAGAACGACGATGACGGAGACCTTGAATGCGTGCGCGGCCATGAGATGAGAGCAAATGGTATTTGTTGGGCTAGATAGATGATAGATCAGGCGAGGGGCGGCCTGAGGCACCACATTTATAGACTAGTTGATTAAGCACTATGTAGTAGTATTGGCTTAGGTTGTTCGTAATGGGAGTATCATAGATAGTATCACGCATGCCAACTATATTTGTTTTGTAAGGTGGTATAAAATTAAGTAAAAAAAGAAAGGTTCGGGTATCAATATCATAATACAATATCATATTAGATGATGTCTATTATGGATCATGCATAACAATAAATAAACTATCATATGATACTCATATATGATAGCATACACTATGGCTGTAGTATAATACACTAATATCATATGCGTGATACAAGTATATATATGGTACTCCTCGTTAGGCTGGTTCATAATGGGAATATCATAAGCAGTATCATGCATGTCAATTAGATTTATTTGATGATGTGGCATATCATTAAATGACAAAATAGAGGATGTGGTATCATATTATGATACCGTATTATATTAAATGGTATACTACTTTGTGTCATGCATGCATAGTTCATGGTCGTATTGCTATCTTGACCTCGAGCTGTAGGCCATGCTTGACTTGCGTAGCTAGAGGCAAGTAAGGTGCACACGAGGTCAGAAGCCAAGTTGGTACGGCCCGGACGAGACGACTTGCTTATGTCGAAATCGAAGAAATATGTCGAACCCAACCCTTGGCAATCTCAACCCTAGCTAGCGCATATTGGCCCAGTACCACACGCTGACTGGCTTCCCGCGACACGCAACAATGGAGACGAAGGCAAGATGGATGTCTCATGCATGCACGTACAAAGCTAGCACTGAACGTCCCTGACCGACTGCTAACATACATGTTGTTGGCAAGCTGTAGCATGCGCGCTGATCAGATAAGTTACAAGGTGTCAGCTCATTAAGAATGGCAAGGTCCAAATCTATCGCGAAGTACTATCAATAGCATCACCTAATAGTGGGGTCCAAATCTTTCGCGAACTACTATCAATAGCATCACCTAATAGTGGGACAATGTCGGTCAGTAAAGTGCTGACCAGGTAGAGCTTAAGCTGCAGTCCTGGGAAGACAAACCAACATCGATTGTCGAGCAGTGATTCTTTTTTAACTATCCAAAATTAGAAAGAAAATCATCATATACTCACAACTACAAGAAAAAATGCATGCATCACTTGACAACTAATCAAAGTTGAAGAAAATGATCGTTTTCTTGTTTATAGACGGCTAATGATAGCCGCTTGCGGATGTACCGATAATCTCGTCATCGCCGATCAACCGACTGCCGATAAATTTTGGCATGACTAATGGAACCTTGAACCATTTCTTGTAGCGTTTCCGTACCCAGTGGCAACGGTCATGGCAAGCTCTGTAATCATGTTGTTTATTCTGGTCAAGAGAGAACAAGAGGAAAGCACAAGTGCGTGTGCACTAGACTCTGTGTGTTCTTCCTACATGTGTGTGCAGTCTGCGTCAGTATTCTTCCTCCTGGGACAAGGCCAAGGCAAGGACAACAGGCGACGGTGGCTTGAGATGACTGGTGAGCCATGGGAGATGGCCTAGCGTAGTTTAAAGCCGTCACTGGGTTCCTCCTCTTGCACAGCCACGCCGAGGTGCAGGGTCCGCGAAGATCAGTTCAACCAAAGCTCGTCCAGCCAACCCACCTACACCCTGGTTTCCACTAGAAGTGTGGTCTTTCCACATGAAGCAACGAATCTTGTCATTGTTACTAGGACTGGCAATCGTAATGGCTCTCAATCCCACAGATTGGTATCCTTTCGACTTCTGCACTAGTGCAAATTAGCTACTCTTTACATTATCTCAATGTAGCTAGAAGGGCAATATGAGTACTTAGATACGGAGTATGTTGTAGCTCATTTTTATAGCTCTGATTCTTGCAATGGTTTATATAGTCGTTGATACCAAGAAATGGAGAGAAACCTACAAAGTGTTTTAGTTGAGAGGTGAAGTATACAATTAATTACTCACATATTTGATTGTGTCACCTACTCTGGTATGTGTACAATTAATTGATGTGGGTATTTATCTATGACAGTGTCTTATCAAGATTGAAGTAATGTTGCATATTTATCACATAGGTTTCAGTTGTCCTCCATCATTTATTGTCTAAATGTAAGTATAGAACAAGATGCTTCGAATGAGAAAAACTCCGGCTCGGCGGGAGAATTGTCTACCCAGCCACCAGCGGAGCGAAGATTTGACTTACACAACGACCCTTCTCCTCTTGCGGGCTATGGAAAATAGCGGCACCCCTTAAAATTAGCTATAGCAGAGCTATAGCTCGAGCTATAGCGGGCTATAGGGGTACATTTATACATGATACCATTTAATGACAACCAATTGAAAAGGCTATAGCAAGGCGATAACAGGGATATAACCGGCTATTTAAAATTATGCTTCTACCACTCGTTTCCGCCCTTAGTTTTTTGTAAGACGGGTTACGTGGTACCCATATCGTGGTCATTCAATGTGAGGGTGGTTCCTGTGGATGTGTGCAAATATTCCAAAATTAGCAGCTGCATAATGTTGACATTGTTTAATACACTGCGGTAGACCTTGAAATTTCGAAACGTGATGACCCAATAAGCTACTTTTTATGCCTCGATTGATGTTTTTATCCACCAGCGATGGGTGGAGGCCACGACAACCACTGTAGCATGCACCATTTTCTCCAGGCAGAATTCTACTAAGGTTTCTGTGAATGATCAAAGCCAATCTGATGGAGTTGTTAACAAAATCCACATGGATAACCTTGATTGTTTCCAAAATAATATTTATGAAATAACTATTCTTCCCAAGAAAAGGAGGCATGTCAGATTCGGCAGCAGTGACCCATTATCACCGAAACATCAATGTATTATAATGTCTATGTGCAAGAAAATATTTCCCATGTTTATGCCCGCCGGCCGCACCAATCTTAATTATGAGGTAGACAACGGATGCTTCTCCTTAGAGCATCTACAACCGATCTCTTATATCCATCTCATACGTCTGGGTAAGCCGTCCGGTCACGCCCGGTCACGAAAAATCGATCCAGACGGACTCCCGAAACGGATGTCAACTGTCCGGGCTGACCGGCACCCCTCATATCCAACACAAATATGAAACATATATGGGGGAGCCCGGGCACGCCCACGTGACTGCCTGGCCCACCACCATCCCCACCGTCACGTCAGCCCGACCCATCATGGACCCCACTAAATACCCTAATCGGGAAAACCCTGGACATATGCTAGTTCACTCTCCGTCCACTCCACTTCCCCTGCTCACACTCCGATTCGATGGACGGCAACGGAAGCAGATCCAATGGATCGAACTTCGATGTGGAGGAGGTGGCTCTCCGCATCACATTGTCAGTCGCTGCCAGACCAAGGCGGGCCCGACAACAGTGGATCTGCATCCTCCTAGCTCGTCGCACTCCAGCAGATCGTCGACGGCAGTGGATCTGCATCCCTCGGGCCCGTCGCACGTCGACGGAGCGCCGACAACGTCACCGTCCCTTCCCGCGAGGAGTTCAGCTCCGGTCGCTCCCGCTCCGGGAGGTCCGCTTCAGGTCAGGTACGCGGCCCGTCCACCGCTGGGTCCTCGTTCCCGTGTCGGGAATGGGGCGCACGAGGACGCTGGAGTCCAAGGCGCATACAACCCATCGCGGGCGGCAGCAGGCTAGGAAGAGGGGGAGGCGTTGGCCGAGCGGCGTTTGACCTCGAGCGCGCCGATCGACCCCGAGAACGCTGCTCCTCCGCCGCAAGAATGCCGAGGTGCTCCGACTGGGCATCCATTTATCGGAGCGCGAGGCAGCGAAAGCAGCCCGCCCCGCGAAGGAGCGGGACCGCCTGCACCGCACGATGTCCGACATGCGGTGCAGCTTTGACGAGGATGACAACAACTTCTCCACCACACCCGGCTCTGATGACGACGGCGACGTTGCTCCACCGCACATTAACGCCTACACGGAGGAGGGGCACATAGGCGTGGTTGACCGGAAGGGGAAGGGGCGGTAAGGAAATTGCGATTTCCTCCGCCGGTCCCCATTTTGTTCATATTTTAGTTATGCTTAAGTAGTTTCTTTTATGAATTCGACGATGAACTGCAAGGAACTATTATCCTTTTGTTCGGCGAAGTAATCGGATCCGATAAAAGATGTTGATCTCTTGTTTTACGTAGTGGTGCATGCGTTTGTATGGATATGAGGGTTCCGATACGAAGTATGCGGATGTGGAAGGCAAAAAATAAGGCGTATCCGGTCAGTGCTCGCGGACGCGTCCGCGGGAGTTTGAGGTGCCGTATTTGCAAGGTCCGACTGTAAATGTTCTTACGTATCACGACAGCTAGAAAAACTAATTTTCTTTTTTCTTTATTTCTCTTCCATCAATAGATTATCCTTCATTACACCAGGTGAACAGGTAGATCCATTCCATCAGTCTGTGTGGCCAATTCAGAAGACGAGATGGTAGTACTTCGGGAGTTTGGCCAAGAATGAAAATACCCTCAGCTGGATGCCGACCGTTTCGACAAAGAGGGGGGCCTTCCGGTTCGTCGCGCCTGCTGGTCTTTGCCCTCTTCCCATTTGGGCCGGCCAGTCGAAAATCTAAATCTGAATCTTATCACGTGGTGCCAGTTGCCACGACCATGCTAACGTTTACGTAGAGACCAAGCCTCCAAATGGTTCCTTTATGCTAATTCTTTTCCCATGCAAATCGTGGTGATTTCCACATGTATGAAGCAACTTGGATTCCCCGTCGTACTAGAAACAACCATCCTAATGCCTCCCAAGCCTACGAATTAGTTTCCTATGGCCTAGTCCATTCCTGAAAAAGCTATGCACTGTTTCTATTGGGGAGTAAAGGATATATTTACTAGCACATGTATGAAGTTGGCTCACGTACCCAATCCATTGGCAGATGTAAGTTATGTTGCCTGTCTAGTGTGTGCCACCCATGTTATGTTTGTTGGAAATAATCTTGACATACGTGCAGTCGAGTCGTTGTGCCACTCATGATTGACCGGATCACGAGGGAAGCTTCATGAACGCTATGTTCAGTTAGCTACAAATGCCTGTACGTTAAGGTTGTTAGGATAAGTTGTGCGTCAGGTTGTTAGCCGGATGAGTCTGTTAGTGCATGTAATTAGGCCTGTTGGTGGTTTGTGCATGCGTGCATGGGTGTGGACGACCGATGTGTGTGCACAGCCTTCTACTCAAGAGATGTAAAGGTTCTAGTTTGTAGAATGAGCCAGAGATGAGGAAGAAGTAGTCTCCGGTGGGACCGTGATATGCGCTCGGCCAGCAGAAGAGCTCCTCTGGGTAGTACCACGTGTTTGCATGTGTACCTTGGTGTATGTGTTTGAGTCGTTGTGAGAAATAAAACCAAGATATAGGCATTCGTGCGCCGTGGTGTTCGTCACCAGGAAAATTGTGGTGTCTCCTTCATCGACGTTTCTCCTACGTTTGTGTCACCGGGAGGCTACTCGGAATGGGTCGTCGAGGAGGGTTAGTTTGCCTAAACAATGTTGTCATGCATCACCTATCGTGTGAATGTATGTCCAGTCAAAATTTATTGTTGATGAAAAAAATATGGGACTCAATTTGTCCAAAGAGAGTGAATGAGGAAAAAAAAGGACAAACCCAACCCTTTTGTCACTTGTCACACCCATGCACATGGGGTTGAAGAAGCAAATCCAGATCGTCCGACCCATGCTGGAGCCCTTTATAAACAAAACATAACCGGACCACGCTGTCCAGACGGTTATGGGTGATTTGACCGTCGATGTTGAAAATGCCTTTATGTTTTGTTAAAGAGTGCAATTCTTTCTTAGTATTTGTGTTAGTGCGCAACAAATATTCGATACATTTTTGAACATAAAAAATAACTTAATAAATCATCAAGTAATACTCTGAAACAGGACAAACTTCGGCAAAGATCACAAAAGATGGAACAAATATCAAAGTAACGAGATGTGGTGAATGTAAGAGCGGTACATGAAGGGCCTAACAACCTGGTAGAAAAATAACTCTTGCTAGCACTCAGTTAGGTATCCCGGCTAGAGAACCAGCGAGGCCAAGCTTGCACATATGGTCTGCATCTATGGCACAGTTCAACAACCTCAGTCGTGGCCACCCGCTCTGCATCTGCCCTAGTAGACTTCGGCAGGCTCGGTGCAGCCGAAGAATCAAGCCACCTCCTGCTGGTGGCAGTTGGTCGTGTATGACGTAGGGCACCTGCACTATGCCGTACACATCCATCCTTTTGGGGCCAGGCAGGGCTCGCACACGCAGGAATGATAGCAACGACATGTGCATGATCTTGACATTTATGTTGATTTTGATATGAAGCAACATAGGAGTCCATTCCCGCTAGAAATGATTGTCCTAATACTTCCCACGCCTAATAATTAGTACCCTACGATACCATTCATCCGTGGTGCAAATTAGCTACTCATTCCACCATCTCAACCTATCTACAAGTGCATAAAAGGAACAAGGACATTTTACACTCACGGTTCTTGCAATCGTTTATATGAAGTCCCAAACCAGGATGAGGAGAGAAATCAATGAATTGTTTGCAAAGTATCCAGCTACCGGCACATGTACGTGGTTTGCTCACACACACACTAACTTGTCAGATTCAATTTAAGTTGCAACATATCTGTAAGTGCATAAAAAGAACGTGGATATCTCATAAGTTGCAACATATCTTACTTTCATGGTTCTTGAAGTGTTTTATATAAACTCCGAAACCAAGGAGAAGAGAGAAATCTATGAAGTGTTTCCATTGGGACCTAAAGTATACAGCTTCCAGCACATGTACGTGATTAGCTGACGCACCCAGTAACTTGTTAGATTAAATTTGCATAAAAAATTCTTAGATTAAAGTTAAGATGAAAATCTACGCCCATCTTACATTGTCAACGATCACTTGTCCTACGAATGTATTTGTAATCGCAACTGAATAAGGAAAAAGCCTAACCCAAGCCCCTCGTCGTCACACCGGGGTGACACATTAGGGTGGGGTGCCGGGGGGGGGAGCATAACCATCCTTAGTCTTCACAATTTTAGCTTAGAAGTCATTGTCCAATGTTTTTTAAGGGGTATTTCACAACGTTTTTGACGGGACCTTGACTAACAATGCGACACATACAGGTTTTTACACATACAGGAGTTTACAGGAGTTATCTCGCCTGGTACACCTGCAAGAATTCTTGCAATGGTTTTACACATATATGTTCAAAATTCATGAAAATATGGAAAATCCAAAAAAACCTTCTATGTTGTTTTCTAAAATTCCGGATCCCCCCAAATTCAAAAAATCAAATTTAAATCTAATAAACATTCAAAAAAATTCCAGATGCTTCGTATTTTTCTTGATTTTGAAGTTCTTTTATTTTAAATTTTACCAGAAATTATTATTTGAATGATAAAGCTTTTTATTTTTCTTGGAAATTTTTATATACTTTTTTGGGAACTTCTAATTTTTTGCTGACATGACTCCTTGATTCAGATATCAAGGGGTAAAAAGTGGTCAAATAGGTAAAAACCACTGAGCGGGGATGGGATGGTTGAATCTTGGCCGGTTATAAGAGTTCTGAATTCTAATGTAGACTGTGTTGGAATTGGGGTTTCTAAACTATGCAAGGGAAAGAGTAGTTTGGTTTTAAAATATGCACTTCTCACAATTTCAGTCATTCATATATTTTAAAACTGTAATAAAAAATTTGAACTCTTGGCGCCAAGATCTTTAGAAGAAGATCAGTCTTGGATACATTTCAAACATGCTTTAGTTTCAATGTTGTAATCCACTTATTTCACTCTATCTATTTTTAGAGTGTGAAATTGCTTACGAGTGAAAAAAAATTTGAATTTAGTAATCCACTTATTTCACTCTATCTATTTTTGAATTTTTATTTTTCAATTTTAGAGAAATTACCTTTTTGAAGAAAATAAGCGATTTTCAATGACCAATTCCACTCGCTAGAAGAAGATAGTTTCAAAAAGAGTGACATAAAAATTAATTTTAAAAAGTGATCTCAATTATTCGAATTTCATATTTTAGAAAAGATTGAGATTGGCTCAGGTTTATTTTACGAAGTTCGTTCTTTCACTCATTTCAGTTCCACTTATATATATTTCACATATACATATCCGGAAATGAGTTAGATTATCTTTTTGACATAATTAAAATGATTGCACAATATTGCATAAAATGGATGAAATTATTTTTTTTAATTAGTGCAATCTATTTTATATGAAACGAGCAGATCATTTTAAATGAGTGAAATGTTTTGAAATTATATAATCTATTTGAAAAATATTAAAAAGTTATTTTTGAAATGAATGGAGATATTTTTTTGTACTGAATGAAGTCAAAAAAATTTAATGAAGTATATCAAGCTTTTAAAAAGAGTGAAATCCATTTTCTTGAAATGATTTGGTCTTTGGAATTTAGTGAAACACGTTTTTGAAATGTGTGGAACATATTTTTGAAATTAGTAAAATTATTGCGTTTAGTAAAAATTTCAAAAAATATCATATTTTATTTCTAGTTATATTTCACAAATAGCATTCCCACACATTGAAATAAACAGTTTCTCAAATATAAATATTTCAATCGAAAATAATGTCAATGCCACCCGGGATAGATGCCACCTAGGTGGACGCCTTAAGATGTAAGAGCTTTGAGATTTGAGCTTGAAGATTAACAGACTGGAATGATGAAGACCAACATAAAAGTGAGCACTAATTACAGACAATGCGCCGCCACATTTGGACTACCATTGCACGCCTACAGTGTTACGAGCTCTTACATAAATGTTGCATGGTGCATTTTTGTCGTAACCAAAAGTAGCATGCCCATATCGTTTGTTGAACACATCCATACTGAACATGTGATCTTTTTACAAGGATCGTGCGGATGACCGGGAATCACCTATCCCCTGTGATAGCAAATCCACACTATTTCAATTTGTGTGGAATAAGCATCTTCACTGTGAAATAAAATAAGTGACATCATTTGTTTCCGAAATAAGTGACATATACATTGTGTGAAATATTTCAATGACTCAAATCAAAATTTTGAATTGAGTGACATCATTTTTTTTGCTAATATGATTGGAATCCGCTTTCCAATTGAGTGAAATCGGGTTTTCGAAATGAGTGAAACATGTTCTTTAAATGACTGAAATGATAATTTTTCAATAAGTTTTTTCACAGATAACATATTTTTATTCCAGTCATATTTCACAAATATTAGCTTCACTGATTGAAAAAATGTATAACATGAAATTTTAAATTCTTTGAAATAACTGAAATTGAAATACATTATAAACAACAAAATTCCAACCAGTTTGAATTTATCCATTATTGGTCTTGTTTTAAAGGCCTTATGGTACTGAATACAAATATATAAATAAAGCAAAAATAATGCCATGCCACCCGGGATATATCTATACCTACTAATAAAGCAAGGATCGCTTCTGCCGTACGTCATTAAGTTTGCCCCTGAAGTTGGTAAAAATTACCCACCACTGCCATCCATAAGTGATAAAAAACGGTTCGGTCTGTAAAGGCATCGGCGTCACATATGGTTCATGTACATAATTATCCAATAGCAAATCATGTGAGCACTAGTAGCCAACTGGCTAGAGCCGTCTGCTCTTTCCTAGTTGACCTGAGTTCGATCCCTCCTTCTCCCTGTGTTTCTTTGTTTTTCTCGATTATTTCAGTTGAGCGCAAGATAAAATGGCATCGCTCAAGTGACATCTTATCTGATGGGCTGGACAATGTTTCAATTTCAGTCCAACTTTTCTTTTGCAGATTCAAGTGTTTTTAAAATATTCATATATTTCAAATCCTAACTTCAAAATTAAAAATTTATATACAAAAATCACTCAGAATATTGTGTACATTCCAAATATGACATTATCTTGCGTGTTAAAAGTTACGTTTATGTTGCACCTTCAACTTTAATTAATACTTTTCTCCGTTGTTTCTCGTATATATTTCAAAAATTCCTTTATATTTGTGCACAACACAGCTGGTTTGGCACTCTCAAAGATTTCAAGTAGTTTGTTGTTCACTAGTGGGGACAGGGCCTATAGCCCCGGCCCGTAAGGGGCTTTAGTCCCGGTTCACCAACCGGGACTAAAGGGGCGGGACTAAAGGCCTAACCTTTAGTCCCGGCCCTGTTCCAAGCGGGGACGAAAGGTGCTCCACGTGGACGCCTCGGAGCGCCCTCAGGGGCAGGCCCTTTAGTCCCGGGTCTTAACACGGACCGGGACTAAAGAGTTTCTGCAGATTTTGTTTATTTTTGGGTTTTAGGGTTTTAAGGTTTAGGTGTTCGGGAGATTAACGTGATGCCTCGTTTGGTGTTCGGAAATTAGTTTTCATATAATTCTAAATAGAAATAACTATGCATATATATATAAGATTAACTTATCTACAAGCGAGCATATATATACAATTATATGGAGGTCTGAATTATCGGGACTAGAGCCCGTCTATTCGATTACATGGACCAACATCACTAATGGCCCCTAGCTACACTAAATCGTCCTTTGTCATCTATAGCTTCCGTCCTCAGAAAGGTCGCAAGCTCCTCTGCAACAGCAATCGCACGTTGCTCTGGTAGGGACTTCTCCCTCATGGCCGTGTACTATATAAGAAGAGGAGATGAATATGAATATCAATCATGATAACAAAGAATGACGGGTAAAAATAGAGGTGTGAATGTTCATTGCTTACGTCGTATATGTGATCCTTGTGCTCAGAGGTAAACATGCGAATGGTCTCCCAAACATAGTATCCGCATAGATGCGTCCCCCGTGGCTGCTGGTCGCACTTTACCAGAATAGAATATATATAATCAAAATAATAATCTAGCATCATAAATGTATTGAAAATAGAAGTATATCATACTACTACTTACCTGAGCCGCTCTAAAGGTCAGCTTCTCAGGCTCGATACCGGGAGTCACGCACTTGAACCGCTTCCAAACCCTGCCCGACAAGGAAAATGATTTGCTAAGTTTTTCATTAATTGATATATCATAAAATCATCGAAAGAGACCGATAGAGCGCAAGAATGATTGAAATTACCCTTGGAGCATGTCCTGCAGGCTTTAGAACTGTTCCAAGGGTCTCGATAATGGGTCGAAGGCATCAACTCTTCCCTTATCAATTTGAATGTCCAACAGAATCCAATGGAAGCTGCACATGTATATATATATATATATGTGTGTGTGTGTGTGTGTGTCAGTAACTTATCAATTACACTTATAAGTGAATGGACACAACAGAGTAAAGACCCTCACCTGAAGTTGTATGGAAACAGTATGTGGTCACATAAATTTTGATCTGTTAGAAACCTTAGAAGGTTTTCCTCCGTCTCCTTGGGTTTATCAGTTAGCGTCGCTATATGTATTTTATCTGGGTCAATAAACCCAATATTTAGGATGTTCCTATTTTTACAATCCAGAATCTTCATTATGCATAATAGAGTACAAGTTATATGTAGACAATGAATTGAAATAACTAAACAAGTTATATGTAGACAACGAATTGAAAAACTTACAGACAATAGCAACTCATAAGCGATTTGTCGAGGGCGTCGGCATTGTACATCTGGAAGAGGTCATCAAAGTCGATATGGATTTCTTCGGGGAGGCCGTAGTACTCCCGTGGGACACTCACCACGATCATCGTTCTCCCATTCTTTGATTCACTTAAGTACCATGTATGCAAGTAACGCATATTTGTTGGGAGATCATCTTTGCTGAATAAAGGCGCTCCCATGATAAACTGTGGCTTAGGGGCTAGCACAGCCTTGGGTAACCTGTCGTCTTGGGAAGCCAGAACGTCTTCAACCGGGATACCCCATTCATCGCCCACTTCTTTGCTAATTCCAAATCTTGCCCCTGCACCAGAGGGGGGACATTCTCGGGTAACACCCTGAGGGGTGGGATCGACTGTTTGGCCTGTTGTCCAAGCCGAGGAACGTCTGATCTTTTTTTTCTTGTAGTTGAACTTGATTTGCTCCCACTTGCACTTGCACGTGATCTGCTCTTTTTCACTTCCTTCTGCAATGTGCGTGTATAGTCATCAGGCTTATGGTGTAAGTCATACTGTGATGGAAGGTTCGTGAAGTATTTTGCAAATGCTATTTGCTTCTCGGTGTATTCCGGGCGGGGCTCGGGTTCCTTCTTTTTCATCTGCGCATCATGATGTTCCTTTGCTATCCTGGCGTTTTCCTCGGCGGTATGATCATAAGGTCTGATAGGAAGATTAGCATGAGGTACCTTTGGGAGGGGCGACAGTTTGCACTTTGGGGAGCTCCGTCGCTTCGAAATCATCGGCGGAGCGTTCTTGCTGGCACACTTCCGCTTAGTATCCGGAGCGGGCGGCGGCGGAGACGGACGACCCAAGTCCGACGGCGGTGATCGAGATGGACTCGTGTTGTGCTGGCCGTCGTCATGTGGAGGGCTTGGAGGTGATGGAGGTCTAGGTGACCTGCGACGACTCGGAGGCGGTGTTGTCCTTGGGGCCGAGCCTGGAAGCTTGATGTAGTTCTTGTCCCATAGGATGACTCCACCCAGTACTTCTCCGAGTGTCCTCTCATCTTCGGGTCCAGCTATGTCGAGCTCCATATCATGAAACCCCGCCATGATTTCATCCACCCCGACTTTAGCAAAGCCAGTTGGAATCTCACGGCCATGCCAGCGTGCATCAGGGCCAGAAGATAAAGCTTGTCCGACGGCCACCTTCATGGATATGTTTTTGAATTTTTGATGGAGTTCACATGATGTTGACTCCTTGATTCCATCACGGGGTAGCCGGGACCGCCCTCTATCATTCTTCGTGCATCGTCGGGCGGGGCCTCAGATTTAGCCACGTTGCTTTTCTACTTAGATGGGGCGCCGGTAATATCGAGTGCAGGATCTTCCTGGCGCGCTACTCCTCTAAGCTCATCAATCTGCTTCTGTTGCTCGTTAATCCTGGCAAGCAACTGGTTCAACTTGTCATTCTCCTCATCCTGCTGTCGCTTCTTTGCTCTCGCTCGGCTTCTGTAAGTGTCTTGGTCTCTGGCAAACCCAAGCCACCACGGGTAAGAAGGACCAAAGCCTCGCGTTCGTCCTCCATGTTCGTCATTGCCGAGGACCAGTGTGAGCAAATCTTTCTCTCTATGTGCAGTGAACTGTCTTTTTCCCTCCTTAATTTCTTTCACTATATTTTTCCAATTCTCCCTGGGTATCCTAAGACCGTCACTGCAGATGAGGTCCCCTGTTTCTTCGTCGTACGAACCACCATGTGCAAGAAACCAATTTCTTGCTCTCAATTCCCACTCATCACGGAGTGGTTCAGGTATGATGCCTTTAGCTAGCAGATCTTGCTCTTTCTTATCCCACTTTGGGATGGCAGTCTCATAGCCCCGTGGCCCCAGCTTGTGGTGATATTTCTTCTTGTCGGCATTTTTCTTGTTCTTTTCTGATAATGCCTGGGCATCTTCTGACTCCTTGTACTCTTGAAATGCCTTCCAGTGATTCGCCTGCTTGGCTAGATACCCCTCGAATACTGGCACTTTCTTTGTCTTCAGATAGTTTTTCCATAGCTTCTTCTTCCAGCTACGGAACAGTTCGGCCATCTTCTTTAGAGTCCACTGCTTGACTTTGGCCCTCGGTTTTTTTGCGGCGTCTTCATTCTCACATTCTGGCAGGTTGAAATGTGACATGAGATCATTCCAAAGATTATCTTTGTACCTTTCGGCGACATAGTCACTATCGGCTGCCCCTTTGCGCTTGTTCCACTCCCGAACGCTGATCGGGATGTGATCCCTAACGAGAACTCCGCATTGCTTCTTGAATGTGTCAGCAGCATTCTTAGGAAGCTTGGGTTCGCCCGTAGGCAATATCACCTCAAAGGTGTAATGCGTCCGTGCATCCAACTTTCTAGTCGGGCCTCGTTTCGTAGCTTTGCTCGACGTGGAGGCCTAAGAGGGAGAAACATTCGTCAAATGAATGTATATGTATGCAATATAGAGCTATCTCCAATATTTTTCACATATTACAAGTGATTGTCGAACTTCATATCTATACCTCGCCGGACTTTATTATTTCTCCACCGGCTTCTCCACCGGCTCCTCCATCAGTGGAGCTATCACCTTCTCCGTCATTGGAGCTATCTCCTGCCCCATCGGCTTCATCTTTGTGTCGGTCGACCTCCATTCCATATCCGGAGGGGTTTAGATATGACGACGGAGATTCAGCTGGTTCAACGTAGGGGTCGTCTTTGATTATATCTTCGAGAAGTTCTTCCTCTTCGAGGTTCCTGATATGTGGATCCATAGTTCTGCAAAAAACGGACATTTGATTAACTAATAAACTAACAAACTATATAAGAGGGGTTGGAAACTTCGAAGTGTCATTTTATATAGGAGGACCTTTAGTCCCGGGTCTTGGCTAGAACCTAAACTCTAAAATATGTCTAACGGATTCTCTTAACCTTTAAGGATTTAACAAAATGGCGACATTCTAGATGTGTAGAAAATGATCCTATTTTTCCTGATCTCATCTACCCTTCTATATGTCAGATTGTCTAGTGTCAAAGGACTTTGTTGAACTTTGTACCAAAAAAGAATTATTCTATCAAGAACTCCGTTCCAAAACAACTTTAGTCCCGGGTCGTGGCTCCACCTGGGACTCCTAGATTTCTGCATAGTATTCAAAGTAGGAGTACTTTTCCAAATTGACCATTCAATAAGCAAAACCAAATCGTAAAATAAAGTAGTATTCAAATTAGCATGCATTCAATTATAATCAAAACTACATCATCTCTTTTGTCCGTACATCGTCGAATATTATCACTAATACTCCTTGAATACTATCATACATATAGCATCACTGATACAGCTAGAACCGTAGCGCCCGACGGTTATCGTCGCGGGCGGTGGACACCCTAATAGAAGGAACCATCACAGGATCATAGCTCCAGTGAGATCCCTGAAGAACCTGCCAGGTATGCTCGAACCTGCCCTCCAACGCAACCATGTAGCGATGGACGTGCTCATCCTCCTCGCTGACACGGTGACGTACCACCTCCGCGGTGTCCGGAAGCCTCGGCACCGTCACTGGCCCACGCGACCGCCACCAAACAAGGATCGGGTCAACAACGGGCTGGCTCCTCACCAACCTACGCCCCCCGAAAGGTAGCACCTCCCAACATCAGCCGGGCGGAGCCCAGTCCCGGACATGGCCCCTCTCATCAAGCAGGTGTCCTCCGCTGAGTCGACGACGAGGATGCGGGATAGGCATCGTAAAATGAACTAAAAAAATAAACTAGTTCTATTAATTTTCTTGCTAAAAATAAACTAATTGTATATATAGTAAAATAAACTATTCACACTTAAGCATATACAATAGCAAAATTAAGCAATAATCTAAGAAACACTAATTAAGCATCGATATACGTAGAAATGTCTTCTTCTTCTTCTTCTTCTTCTTTCTTATTTTCTTCTCCGCTTCTTCTTCAACTTCTCCTCTTCTGCTTCTCTTCTACTACTTCTCCCCTTCTTCTATTTTTCCTCTTCTTCTCCTCTCCTCCTCTTCTTATTCTCCTTTTTCTTCTTTTCTTCTCCTCCTCTTCTTATTTTCCTTTTTCCTAATCTTATTTTCTTATTTTTGTTCATCTTTCTTATTCTTGTAACCCTAACCTAATTCTAAATATTACTAACCCTAATAATCTAGCACAAACCTAATAACAATAGGAATTAAATGACAAAAAAAAATCTTTTCTTCTCCTTTTTCTTATTCTCTTTTCCTTTTTCTTCTTTTCTTCTCCTTTTTCTTCTTTTCTTCCCTTTTTCTTCTTTTCTTCTCCTTTTTCTTCTTTTCTTCTCCTTCTTCTTCTTTTCTTCTCCTTTTTCTTCTTTTCTTCTCCTTTTTCTTATTTTCTCCCCTTTTTCTTCTTTTCTTCTCCTTTTTCTTCTTTTCTTCTACCGGCCGGAGTGTTGGGGAGGAGCGGGCGGGGGGCTTACCGGCCGGAGTGGGAGGGGAGGGCATCGACGACGGCGAGGAGGACGGAAGGCGGCGACGAGGAGGAGGACGGCGACGACAAAGAGGACGGCAGGCGGCGGCGAGGAGGACGGCGGGCAGCCTGGCGGCATCGAGTTCGTCGGTGCCGCGCCGGGCAGGAGAGTCCGAGGAAGAAGAACGAAATGGCGATTTGGGTTGGAAATTTCCAACTCCCGCTTATATAGTAGGATCTTTGGTCCCGGTTCGAGGCTCGAACCGGGACTAAAGACACACTTTAGTCCCGGGTGGAGCCACGGCCCGGGACTAAAGGCCCTTTTTCGGCAGACCAAAAGGCAGGAAGCAGGGGCCTTTAGTCCCGGGTCGGGGCTCGAGCCGGGACTAAAGACACTCTTTAGTCCCGGGTGGAGCCACGACCCGGAACTAAAGGCCCGTGCTCGGCAGGCGGCAGGCGAGGGGCTTTAGTCCCGGGTCGTGGCTCCACCCGGGACTAAAGCCCCTCCGCTGACTTCACTATAAGTTTAATCCCACCTCGCCCAGCGAGGGGGACTCACACTAGTTTATAGGCCCCGTCGGAGCATCTCCATCGAGCTCATCTCTAAATCAGGCTTACGGGCCTAAACTGACTTTAAATTTAAAATTTGAAACTATATTTGAAATTATGGAGAAAATTAAACCTGAATTCAAAGTGAGGTCACTTTAAATTTAGGTTTAATTTTCTCTATAAATTCTCATATAGTTTCAATTTTTTTCTATTTTCAAAATTAACTATTTTGTTATTTTCAATTAAAAACTATGTTTATTAAAATTCTTTTTGCATATTTGAGAATTTGACAAAACTATGATAATGAGAAGTGTTTGAAATTGAATAAATAATTCAAAACTATTTTCAATTTTCAAAATTAATTATTTTGACAATCCAAACTATTAAATATTTTGTTATTTTCAATTAAAAACTATGTTTATTAAAATTCTTTTTGCATATTTGAGAATTTGACAAAACTATGATAATGAAAAGTGTTTGAAATTGAATAAATAATTCAAAACTATTTTCTATTTTCAAAATTAATTATTTTGACTATCCAAACTATTAACTATTTTGTTATTTTCAATTAAAAACTATGTTTATTAAAATTCTTTTTGCATATTTGAGAATTTGACGAAACTATGATAATGAAAAATGTATGAAATTGAATAAATAATTCAAAACTATTTTCTATTTTCAAAATTAATTATTTTGACAATCCAAACTATTAACTATTTTTTAATTTTCAATTAAAAACTATGTTTATTAAAATTCTTTTTGCATATTTGAGAATTTGACAAAACTATGATAATGAAAAGTGTTTGAAATTGAATAAATAATTCAAAACTATTTTCTATTTTCAAAATTAATTATTTTGACTATCCAAACTATTAAATATTTTGTTATTTTCAATTAAAAACTATGTTTATTAAAATTCTTTTTGCATATTTGAGAATTTGACAAAACTATGATAATGAAAAGTGTTTGAAATTGAATAAATAATTTAAAACTATTTTCTATTTTCAAAATTAATTATTTTGACTATCCAAACTATTAACTATTTTGTTATTTTCAATTAAAAACTACGTTTATTAAAATTCTTTTTGCATATTTGAGAATTTGACAAAACTATGATAATGAAAAATGTATGAAATTGAATAAATAATTCAAAACTATTTTCTATTTTCAAAATTAATTATTTTGACTATCCAAACTATTAACAATTTTGTTATTTTCAATTAAGAACTATGTTTATTAAAATTCTTTTTGCATATTTGAGAATTTGACAAAACTATGATAATGAAAAGTGTTTGAAATTGAATAAATAATTCAAAACTATTTTCTATTTTCAAAATTAATTATTTTGACTATCCAAACTATTAACTATTTTGTTATTTTCAATTAAAAACTATGTTTATTAAAATTCTTTTTGCATATTTGAGAATTTGACAAAACTATGATAATGAGAAGTGTTTGAAATTGAATAAATAATTCAAAACTATTTTCTATTTTCAAAATTAATTATTTTGACAATCCAAACTATTAACTATTTTGTTATTTTCAATTAAAAACTACGTTTATTAAAATTCTTTTTGCATATTTGAGAATTTGACAAAACTATGATAATGAAAAGTGTTTGAAATTGAATAAATAATTCAAAACTATTTTCTATTTTCAAAATTAATTATTTTGACTATCCAAACTACTATCTATTTTCAAAATTAATCATTTTGACTATCCAAACTATTAACTATTTTGTTATTTTCAATTAAAAACTATGTTTATTAAAACTCTTTTTGCATATTTGAGAATTTGACAAAATTATGATAATGAACTCCATAGTTTTTGTGTGTTCAAAATGCACCATTCAAAGACACATCACAAAATTTCAACAATTTCTGACTTCATTTGGTATTCTTTGTGCATTTACTTATTTTTTTCGAGCTAGTTGACCCTGAAATTGAAAAGCACTACAAATGAACTCTGAAAATGTTGAAAGTTGGCATGCTATCATCATTTCACCCACATAGCATGTGTTAAAAAGTTGAGAGGGCTACGACAAAAACTGGATGCACTTCGTGTACAAAACGGACAATCTCTCTCGAAGTATCAGGGTTTCGAACGAGAACTCATCTCTTACAAAGGGATTTCATTTTTTGAACTTATTTGCACTCGATACTTTATGTGTGTTCAAAATGCACCATTCAAAGGCACATCTCAAAATTTCAACAATTTCTGACTTCATTTGGTTTATTTCGTGCATTTACTTATTTTTTTGAGCTAGTTGACCCTGAAATTGAAAAGCACTACAAATGAACTCTGAAAATGTTGAAAGTTGGCATGCTATCATCATTTCACCCATATAGCATGTGTTAAAAAGTTGAGAGGGCTACGACAAAAACTGGATGCACTTCGTGTACAAAACGGACAATCTCTCTCGAAGTATCAGGGTTTCGAACGAGAACTCATCTCTTACAAAGGGATTTCATTTTTTTGAACTTATTTGAACTCCATACTTTTTGTGTGTTCAAAATACACCATTCAAAGGCACATCACAAAATTTCAACAATTTCTGACTTCATTTGGTATTATTCGTGCATTTACTTATTATTTTTTGAGCTAGTTGACCCTGAAATTGAAAAGCACTACAAAAGAACTGTGAAAATGTTGAAAGTTGGCATACTATCATCATTTCACCCACATAGCATGTGTTAAAAAGTTGAGAGGGCTACGACAAAAACTGGATGCGCTTCGTGTACAAAACGGACAATCTCTCTCGAAGTATGAGGGTTTCAAACGAGAACTCATCTCTTACAAAGGGATTTCATTTTTTTGAACTTATTTGAACTCCATACTTTTTGTGTGTTCAAAATGCACCATTCAAAGGCACGTCACAAAATTTCAACAATTTCTGACTTCATTTGGTATTCTTCGTGGATTTACTTAATTTTTTTGAGCTAGTTGACCCTGAAATTGAGAAGCACTACAAATGAACTCTGAAAATGTTGAAAGTTGGCATGCTATCATCATTTCACCCACATAGCATGTGTTAAAAAGTTGAGAGGGCTACGACAAAAACTGGATGCACTTCGTGTACAAAACGGACAATCTCTCTCGAAGTATGAGGGTTTCGAACGACAACTCATCTCTTACAAAGGGATTTCATTTTTTTGAACTTATTTGAAATCCATACTTTTTGTGTGTTCAAAATGCACCATTCAAAGGCACATCACAATTTTTCAACAATTTTTGACTTCATTTGGTATGCTTCGTGCATTTACTTTTTTTTTGAGCTAGTTGACCCTGAAATTGAAAAGCACTACAAATGAACTCTGAAAATGTTGAAAGTTGGCATGTATATCATCATTTCACCCACATAGCATCTGTTACAAAGTTGAGAGGGCTACGACAAAAACTGGATGCACTTCGTGTACAAAACGGACAATCTCTCTCGAAGTATCAGGGTTTCGAACGACAACTCATCTCTTACAAAGGGATTTCATTTTTTTGAACTTATTTGAACTCCATACTTTTTGTGTGTTCAAAATGCACCACTCAAAGGCACATCACAAAATTTCAACAATTTCTGACTTCATTTGGTATTCTTTGTGCATTTACTTTATTTTTTTGAGCTAGTTGACCCTGAAATTGAAAAGCACTACAAATGAACTCTGAAAATGTTGAAAGTTGGCATGCTATCATCGTTTCACCCACATAGCATGTGTTAAAAAGTTAAGAGGGCTATGACAATATTACATTATTGCACCAATATTCCTATCTATTATTTTTGTTTTCTTCTGGGTCGTAGCCATGGAGAATCTTCATCATTCAGTAGGATGCTTGGGTCAGTTTTCACTTTGAAGGGCGGTATTTCATGAAACTTATTATAATCTACTCACATGTCTGTCTTGTCATCTACTCCCAGGATGTTTCTTTTCCCTGAAAGAACTATGTGGCGTTTTGGCTCATCGGACGATATCTTCTTTTGCTGATTTCTTTTTCTCATTTTTGTAGACATGTCCTTCACATAGAAAACATGAGCGACATCATTGGCTAGGACAAATGGTTCGTCCATGTATGCAAGATTGTTGAGATCCACTGTTGTCATGCCGTACTTTTGGTCTACAACTACCCCGCCTCTTGTCAGCTTCACCCATTTGCACCGAAACAAAGGGATCTTAAAAGTAGGTCCATAGCCAAGTTCCCATATCTCCTCTATGTACCCGTAATATGTTTCCAAACAGTGCCCATTCTCGTCTGTTGCATCAAAGCGGACACCACTATTTTGGTTCATGCTCTTTTTATCTTGGGCAACCGTGTAAAATGTATTCCCATTTATCTCATACCCTTGGAAACTACATATAGTCGAAGATGGTGGCCTGGCCAAACAGCACAGCTGATCTCAAACGGTGTCGTCATTCATGAGATGTGTCTGCAACCAACTGCCAAAAGTCTTCTCATGTTCCCCTTTAATCCAAGAGTCAGCCTTCCCCGGGTTTTCGGAGCGTAGAATATTCTTGTGTCTCACGATATACGGAGCCACCACGATGGAATTGTGTAGAACTGTGTAGTGTGCTTGAGAGAAAGAATGCCCGTCCATACATACTTTTGCTTTCCTTCTTAGTGTGCCTTTTTCCTCTCAACCTACCCTCATACCGAGATTCAGAAACACCAATCGGCTTAAGGTCAGGAAGAAAGTCCACACAAAACTCAATGACCTCCTCTGTTCCATAGCCCTTGGAGATGCTTCCTTCTGGCCTAGCACGGCTACGAACATATTTCTTTAAGACTCCCATGAACCTCTCGAAGGGGAACATATTGTGTAGAAACACAGGACCGAGAATTCTAATCTCTTCGACTAGGTGAACTAGGAGGTGTGTCATTATATTGAAGAAGGATGGCGGGAACAACAACTCAAAGTTGACCAGACATTGGACCACATCAATCTGTAACCCTGATAGACTTTCTCGATCGATTACCTTCTGAGAAATTGCATTGAGGAATGCACATACCTTCACAATTGCCAGGCGAACATTTTCCAGTAGAATTCCCCTCAATGCAACCGGAAGCAATTGCGTCATAAGCACGTGGCAGTCATGAGACTTTAGGTTTTGGAATTTTTTGTCTTTCATATTTACGATTCCCTTTATATTCGACGAGAAACCAGTCGGGACCTTGATACTGAAAAGGACTTCAAAGAAGATTTCCTTCTCTTCCTTAGTAAGAGCGTAGCTGGCACGCCCTTGAAACTTCCCTGGATGCATGCCATCTCTTCCTTTATGACGTTCTTGGTCCTCCCGTGCTTCCGGTGTATCTTTTGACTTCCCATACAAGCCCAGGAAGCCTATAATATTCACGCAGAGATTCTTCGTCAGGTGCATCACGTCGATTGCCGAGCGGACCTCATGGACTTCCCAGTAGGGTAGCTCCCAAAATATAGATTTCTTCTTCTACATGGGTACGCGCTTATCAAGGCCGATAGGAACAGGTTGGCTGCCAGGACCCTTTCCAAAGATTAATTTTAAATCTTTGACCATATCAAATACTTCATCACCAGTACGGATGACAGGCTTCCCCCGGGTTTCTGCCTTGCCATTGAAATGCTTGCCTTTTTTGTTTAAGGGATGCTTGGGCGGAAGAAAACGACGATTGTACGGGTACACATTCTTCCTACATTTGTGCAGATATATACTTTATGTCTGATCCAAATAGTGCGTGCATGCATTGTATCCCGTGTTTGACTGTCCTGAAATGTTACTAAGAGCAGGCCAATCAATGATGGTTACGAAAAGCAATGCTCGAAGGTCAAATTCCTCTTGTTTGTGCTCGTCCCACACACGTACACCTGGTTCGGCCCACAGTTGTAAAAGTTCATCAACTAATGGCCTTAGGTACACATCAATATCGTTGCCGGGTTGCTTTGGACCTTGGATAAGCACTGGCATCATAATGAACTTCCGCTTCATGCACAACCAAGGAGGAAGGTTGTAGATACATAGAGTAACATGCCAGGTGCTGTGACTGCAACTCTGCGCCCCAAAAGGATTCATGCCATCTGTACTCAGACCTAACCATAAGTTCCTTGCGTCAGCTGCAAATCTTGGGAACTCTCTCTCGATTTTTCTCCACTGCCGACCATCAGCGGTGTGCCTCAACTTATCGTCTTTCATACGATCTTCCATGTGCCATCGCAATAACTTCGCATGATCTTTATTTCTGAACAGACGTTTCAACCGTGGTATTATAGGAGCATACCATATCACCTTGGCAGGAACCCTCTTCCTGGGTGGCTCGCCCTCAATATCACCAGGGTCATCTTTTCTGATCTTATACCGCAATGCAGTACATACCGGGCATTTATCCATATTCTCGTACTTCTCACCGTGGTAGAGGATGCAGTCATTAGGGCATGCATGTATCTTCTGCACGTCTAATCCTAGAGGGCAGACAAGCTTCTTTGCTTCGTACGTGCTGGTGGGCAATTCGTTCTTTCTTGGAAGCATGTTCTTCATCAATACCAGCAACTTTTCGAATGACGAGTCAGTCACACCGGTCTCTGCCTTCCACTTCAGCAATTCCAGTGTGCTACCCAGCTTCTTCTGGCCATCTTCACAAGTTGGGTACAACAATTTGTTGTGGTCCTGTAACATCTGCTCGAACTGCAACCTCTCCTTTTCTGTGTCGCAACCTCGCCGTGCATCAGAAATGACCCGGCAAAGATCATCAGCGGGCTCATCTGGTTCCCGTTCTTCATCTTGATCTTCTTCTTCATTGTCTTCCATTGCGGTATCAGCATACTCAGGGAACATAGATCGGTAGTTGTCATCATCGTTCTCTTCTTCTTCATCGTCGTCTTCCATCATAACCCCTCTTTCTCCAAGCTTGGTCCAAACATTATAGCCCGACATAAAACCGGACCGAAGCAGGTGGCTCTGAATGACTCTTGAGGAAGTGTAATCCTTCTCATTCCGACATTCAACACATGGACAAAACATATAGACACCACCATGCTTGTTCGCATCGGCTGCATCTCGAAAAGAATGCACGCCTTCTCTGTAAGCGGCTATGCGTCGATCACCGTACATCCATGGATGGCTCATCTGCGTTATACGACAGTATATCAAATACAGTCACGATCCTAAAAATTAGTACCGCACGGTCTAAACGAGGAAATATAGTTGCTAACCTTTTAGAATAAGTAGAAATAAAGAGGAAGAGGTTTAAGCGTGGCTCGGGCATCTCATATCGTAGTTGTGTTCGGTGAACTGAAGCGGCATCGCTCTAACACACATTTCAACAAACACCTCTAGTGCATCAAAAAAATGGAGAGCTAGCACACACCCACACTCTTCCATCCAAGAAAAATGCAAGGAAGAGGGGAGAGGGGGGCTGTGCTATATAGAGGCAGAGGACTTTAGTCCCGGTCTGAGACACAAACCGGGACTAAAGGTGGCGCACATGCGGGCTGCACACCGCGTAGCCCTTTAGTCCCGGTTTGAGACACAAACCGGGACTAAAGGCTCCTTACGGGCCGGGACCAAAGCCTCGTGGGCGGCATTGCGATTTGGGGCGACGTGGCCGGGACTACCAGAGGGAGGCCGGGACTAAAGGGTCCAGGCCAAAGGCCCGTTTTCCACTAGTGGTTGTCGTTGATTGTGTGTATGGCGGGTGTTTTTTCTCTTCCGTTGCAACGCACGAGCCCTTTTGCTAGTATGAATAAATGCTAGATGCATCGCCTTACGTACCACCACACAGCTTGAAAAACTTTTATTTTTTTACAGATTTTTTGTTTTCCGACGAAATATTCTCGTTCATTACACAAAGTCTCCAGGAAGATACATTCCATCGGTGTTTGGGCCAAATTGATGAGATTGTAGTACTTCAAGAGTTTGAGTTACGAGGATACGCTTCGCCAAGATTAAAAAGACTATCAAGATTAAAAAGACTATTAAAAAGACTATCAAGATTAAAAAGACTATCAGTTAAAGAAGAAAAGAGGGGGCCTTCCGGGCCTTCCGTTTCGTCCCAGCCGGGTGGCAGTGTTAGGATTAAACCCAACGTCTGCGTGTGTGTCCGTGTAGTACTCGAGTCCAGTGCCGACTCGTTTAGGTATGAGGCTGGTCGTAATAGGAGTATCATAAGTAGTATCATGCATGTCAACTAGGCATATTTGATGAGGTGGCATGAAATTAAATAAAAAAAAGGTTGAGTATCATATTATGATACCGTATCATATTAAATGTTTCGCAACTATGTGTCATGCATGGCAATAAATGAACTGTTCTATGATACTAGTACATGATATTATGCATTACGGGTGTAGTATCATACCTAGTATCATATGCATGATACTAGTATATGGTACTTCCCATTACAACCATCCTGAGGCAGCTGGCTCTTGTGTATATACGTGCACATATCCTTGTACTCTATACCATATCGAATCGAAGCAATAAAGAGAGGGGAAATTCTATCTAGAAGCGCCGCACCGTGGACATTCGGTGCGGCGGCTTGTGTCTTCTCTTGCATGCATGCATGCAATGATGTTATCAAATTCATTCTAAATGACCAGAATTCAAAAAACAATTATCTCTTAAACCGTTAATTCGATCGATGATCCGTTTTCATCGTTGACTTTGTTTCGACGAAATCTTCAAAACTAGATCCCATGTCGACATGTTTTGACAATTTTTTTACTCATAATTACCACATTTGTTGTACTTACTTGTCTGATAAAAAATAACTTAATCGCTAAATTTTTAAAAATTACGTATAAATATGACATCTTGACATAATCAAAATGGAAGCACAGACAATTTTTTAGGCGATTACACGCACAAATATGACAACTCAACACATTTAAAACCGGTGACCACAAAAAAAATCTTTTTTTATCATCGTTTATAAATATGACAATTCGGCATAGTTAAACTAGCATCTTGACAACTAAGTTTTTATAAAATTGGCAACTATGCAATTTTAAACTACTACTAGTAGTACTAGTACTAACCAGATGCATTTAGCTAGTGAATAAGGTCAGTCAACACATATTTTGTGTGAGACACTTTTTTCTATCGATTTTCTGTGTGACGCTTTGCATGCAATGCATATTTTTGTGATGCCATCTGCATATCCTTCTAGCCCACGTTGTTGTGTGCTGCAATATGAATACATGCAGCACATGATTCACATCGAGAAAAAAATGGCAATTAAGTTATTTTTTTAGACAAGTAAGTGGCTAATAATACGACAAGTAAGTCTAAAGATGTGCCAATTATGGATGGAGAAAAAAGTTCTAGAAACATGTCAACATGTGGTCTAGTTTTGAAGATCTCGTTGCGACAAAGCCAACGATGAAAACGGATTGTCAATTAAATTAACGGTTTTAGAGATAAAACTTTTTAAATTTTAAGTCAATATAGATAATCTTGATGATGTCATTGCATGCATGCATGATAGAAAGATGGAATTAGCCGCCGCATGGGAAGACTCGCATGCGTAGTTAAGTCCTAAAGAGAGTTTAGCAAGCTTGTTATCAAAGATTCAATGCCTTTGCCTTTGTTCGTTCTTGTCGAGAGAGCCGAGTTGATTCGAGTTCCCGTCGTGAGATTCATCCAATCAATCAAAGCTAGCCAGCCGACGCGTATATACAATACATACGCAAGTCTCCGGTCAATTGCAGGTACGCGTGTACAATGCACTAATCGATCAAGGTGCCAGTATGCTTGTTTAAGTTAGCTTTGCACGTACACATACGTGGTGCTCCTGATGATTTTGACGGTGCAAAACCAACAGGCACTACCTGCTGGTCTTTGCCCTCTTTCCTGTTGAGTCGGCCAATCGTAAAGCTGAAGGTTATCTTTTCACGGCTATGCTAACGTCTACTTGGAGACCAAGCCTGCAAGTGGTTCCTCTAGGCTTATTCTTGTTCTATATGTTGATGAGAATCGTGGTGATTTACATATGAATAAAGCAACTGGAATTCCGAGTCGTACTAGAAACACTCATCCTAACGCCGCCTATGCCTACGAATGAGTATCCTATGGCCTCCTCCATTCCTGAGAAGTAGCTCTCTTTCCACCTTCTCAACCTAACTAGAAGGGTTGAAACAGTACTTGCATATCTTGTGCATTTTCATGACTCTTGCAATGGTTTTATATGAACGCCCAAACTAAGAGGAAGAGAGAAGGCTATGCACTGTTTCTGTTGCGGAGTAAAGGGTACATTTACTAGCACATGTACGAGGTTGGCTCACCTACCCAATCCCATTGTCAGATGTAAGGTGGTGTTTCTTTCCAAGGGACTAGACTTTTTTTAGTCCCAGGGACTAAAGAAAAAAGTCCCTCCAATAGAGACTTTTTTTAGTCCCTTAAAGAAATGTCCCTCCTGTTTCTTTACCTAGGGACTAAAAGGGACTTTTTAGTCTAGTCCCTGGATAAAGAAACACCACCTAAGTTAAGTTGCGTGTCTAGTGCGTGTCACCCATGTTATGTTGCCATGCATCACCTATCGTGCGAATGTAAGGTCAGTCTAAAGTGATCATTGATGAAAAATATGGGATTTATTTTTCCCAAAGAGAGTGAATGAGAAAAAAGTACCAACCCAACCGTTGGCGCCAGTTGTGACACCCCTTGCACATGGGGTTGGAGAAGCACATCCGGGCAACTAAGCGGGCCAATGCAGGACCGCGTTGGATGCCAAAACGGATCCGCATTGGATATGCCTGATGTTTTGTTGAAGGGTACACTTGTTTCCGAGTAGTTCTGTTACCACACAACAAAATATTCAGTACATTTTAGAACAGAAAAATAACAAATCATCTTGTAATACTCTGAATCAGGACAAACTTCGGCAATGGTCAGAAACACATGGAACAAATATCATAGTAATGACATGTGGTGAAATTAAGATTGGTACATCAAGTGTATGACTGCATGGTAGACCAATCAATGCTGCTAGCACTCAGGTAGGCTTCCCGGCTAGCGAACCAACAAGACCCTCAGTCGTCGCCGCTCGCTTTGCATCTGTCATTGCAGTCCTCGGCAAACTCGATGCAGTCGAAGAACCAAGCCTCCTCCTGGAGGCGGCAGTCTCTCTCACGGGATGTCGGGCGCCTGCACACGTCGGTGCACATCACTCGTTTCGGAGCCAGGCATGGCTTGCAACCGCAGTTGTCGATGCACCCCGCTTCCGTCATGGTAGGGGCCAACACAGTAGCGCAGAGGACAATGAGAGCGACGGTGACGGAGACCTTGAATGCGTGAGCGACCATGAGATGAGAGCAGGTGGTACTTGTTGGGATAGATAGATGATAGATCAGACGAGGGGCGGCCTGAGGCACCACATTTATAGGCTAGTTGATTAAGCATCATGTAGCGGTATTGGCTTAGGTTGTTCGTAATGGGAGTATCATAGTTAGTATCACGCATCCCAACTATGCATTTTTTATGATGTGGTATAAAATTTAAATAAAAAAAGAGAGGTTCGGGTATCAATATCATAATACAATACTATTATGGATCATGCATAACAATGAATAAACTATCATATGATACTGACATATGATACCGTACACTATGGTTGTAATATAATACATTAGTATCATATGCATGATATATAATACTCCCCATTAGGCTGGTTCGTAACGGGAGTATCATAAGCAGTATCATGTATGTCAATTAGAATTTTTTGGTGATGTGGCATATCATTAAATGAGAAAAGATAAGGATGTGATATCATATTATGATACCACATTATATTAAATGGTATACTACTTCGTGTCATGCATGTCAATTAATAAGGCAATCTAGATAGAGTACTAACTTGTGATACTATGCATTTACATTGATATAATATGCATGATACTAAGGCTGCCCGTAATGGTAGTATCATAGGTAGTATCATGCATGCCAACTAGGTAATTTCGATGAGGTGGCATAAAATTAAATGAAGAAAGAGAGGGTTGAGTATCATATCATGATTTCGTATCATATTAAATGATGTGCTACTATGTGTCTTGCATGACAATAAATGAACTACCCTATGATACTATGCATTACGAATGTGGTATCATACACTAGTACCATATACATGAAACTAGTATATGATACTATGCATTACAACTAGCCTAATATATGAGACTCTTCATTAGGGACAGCCTTACAACCAGCCTTATTAACTTACATGCATTAATTACATGCTGACAATGAGAGGATATTTATTATCGTAAGTAGTACTCCCTCCGTCCGGGTTTAAAGGGCCCTTGAGCCAGCTAGCCACGTCCCTATTTCTAAGGCCCATGTGTCGGTTCTCTAAGCAAGTTATTAATACAAGTTAGTATTGCATGCATGCATGCATGAAGTAATGACCAAAGGATGGACCAATAAGAGGTGGAGTATGAGCTGCATGCGTGTTTACCTAAGAGAGAGAAGGAAACTTTTCGATCATAGAGGACCAATACTACTCACTCGCCTTAACTCTCAGGCTCTAATTGGTTGCTGCCACGGTCAAGAATTGGCTTTCATTTCTCCTTGGTCTCTGTGTTTTGGCTCCCAGGCCTTTTAAACCCGCCCTTTTAAACCCAGACGGAGGGAGTACTTCTGCTTCTATAGTATCACGATCTATAGTTGGCATGCAGAGATGGATCAAGTCGTGGTGGTATTGCTAGCTTGACCTCGAGCTCCAGGCCATGCTTGACTTGCGTAGCTAGAGACAAGTAAGGTGCAGACGAGGTGAGGAGCCAAGTTGGTACGGGTCGGATGAGACAACTTGCTTATGACGAAATCGAAGAAATATGTCGAACCCAACCCTTGGCAATCTTAACCCTAGCTAGCGCATATTGGCCCAGTACCACACGCTGACTAGCTTCCCGCAACATGCAACAATGGAGAAGAAGGCAAGATGGATGTCTCATGCACGCACGTAGAAAGCTAGCACTAAACAGTCCCTAACCGACTGCTAACATACATGTCGTTGGCAAGTTGTAGCATGCGCGCTGGTCGGATAAGTCACGAGGTGTCAGCTCATCAAGAATGGCAAGGTCCAAATCTTTCGCGAAGTACTATCAATAGCATCACCTAATAGTGGGGGTCCAAACTTTCACGAACTACTATCAATAGCATCACCTAATAGTGGGCCAATGTCTCTCAGTAAAGTGCTGACCAGGTAGAGCTTAAGCTGCAGTCCTCGGAAGACAAACCAACATCGATTGCCGAGCAGTGATTCTTTTTTAACTATCCAAAATTAGAAAGAAAATCATTATATACTCACAACTACAAGAACAAATGCATGCATCACTTGACAACTAATCAAAGTTGAAGAAAATGATTGTTTTCTTGTTTATAGACGGCTAATGATAGCCGCTTGCGGATGTACCGATAATCTCATTAGCTAATCTAGTCGTTGGGCTTAGATAGAGTCGTTTTGTTTCAACAAATAAGGCGCATGAGCCGCGACGTGTGCGAGCCGTGCGCGACGTAGAATTTTTCTGGGACTGGATCGCGTCGTCAGGCCAATCGCGTCATTGGGCCATTAGCTTCGCAGGAGGAATAGGAGGCACGATCGGCCCTCGTGGGATGGCGCGAGTACAACGGATCGTGGCGATTAGTTAGGATCTCCACCTGCACCTCTCTCTCTTTGTAATCGTATAAGTAGCTGTGAATGAAAACGGAGAAAACTCGCAAGTTTACGCGGGGCCAAAACTCTCTCTCGCCGGCGGTGATCACGAGCGCTAGGTTTTCCAACAAGTGGTATTCAGAGCGAGGTTCCACCACGATACCGGCGACCATGTCGGACCACGGTGCATCACCGCCCGCGGCCGCGGCGGTGGGCGTTGGCTGGCCTCAATGGAGGCGTGGTCAGTAAGGCACGCTCAGAGACTCCACCACGGGAGCGCAGCCGCGGGCGAAGCCGCGTCAAGCGAGAGCGGCAGGTGGTGATCCACCAGGCTGTGGCGACAGAGCGTGCGCCGTTCGTGCTAGGCGCCGGCACCACCTTCCCCACGCTCACCTCGACCAACTACATCGAATGGTCGCTGGTGATGATGGTGCACCTGGAATCCTAGGGCCTCTCGGATGCGATCCAGGAAAACGCGCAATGCGTGCGCGATGACAAGCTGGCGCTGGGGGTCCTGTTTCGAGCCGTTCTGCCGTAGATGCTCGGCGCCCTCGTCGTCAAGGAGATGACGAAGGAGGCCTGGGACACCGTCAAGATCATGCGCATGGGGGTGCACCGGGTACGTGAAGCTACCGCGCAACGTCTTCGCGCGAAGTTCGAGCAAATCACATTCCACGACGGCGAAACCATCAACGCCTTCGGCATGCGGATCACTGATACGTCTCAAACGTGTCTATAATTTTTGATGGTTTCATGCTGTTATCTTGTCATCTTTGCATGTTTTATATATTTTTTGGGACTAATTTATTAATTCAGTGCCAAGTGCCAGTTCCTGTTTTTTCTGTGTTTTTGGCTCTTTTCATATCTGATTTTCAAACGGAGTCCAAACGGAATAAAATCCCTGAAATAAATGTTTCCCAAACGGAAGAAGATCAGGGGGCTTGAGGGCAAAGGCAGGAGAGCTACAGGGGGCCCACAAGCCGTGTAGCCGCCACCAGGGGGAGGCGGCTAGCATGCTTGTGGCCTCCCTGGCGCCCCGCTGACCTAGCTCCTTCGCCTATATATTCCTTAAATACAAAAAAAAATCAGGGAATCCACGAAAACACTTTTCCGCCGCCGCAAGCTTACGTTTCCGCGAGATCTCATCTGGAGACCGTTCCCGGTGCCCTACCAGAGGGGACTTTGGAGTTGGAGGGCTTCTACATCAACATCATCGCCCCTCCAATGACTCGTGAGTAGTTCACTTCAGACCTACGAGTCCATAGTTAGTAGCTAGATGGCTTCTTATCTCTCTTGGATCTTCAATACAAAGTTCTCCATGATATTCATGGAGATCTATCCAATGCAATCCTCTTTGGCGGTGTGTTTGTCGAGATCCGATGAATTGTGGATTTGTGATCAGATTATCTATGATATATATGTGAGTCTTTGCTGATTTCTTATATGCATGATTTGATATCCTTGTAAGTCTCTCCGAGTCTTGGGTTTTGTTTGGCCAACTAGATCTATGATTCTTGCAATGGGAGAAGTGCTTGGTTTTGGGTTCATACCGTGTGGTGACCTTTCCCAGTGACAGTAGGGCCAGCAAGGCACGCATCGTGTAGTTGCCATCAAGGGTAACAAGATGGGCTTTTATCGTAGATATGAGATTGTCCATCTACATCATGTCATCTTGCTTAAGGCGTTACTCTGTTCTTTTGGAGTTAATACACTAGATGCATGCTGGATAGCGGTCGACGTGTGGAGTAATAGTAGTAGATGCAGAAAGTATCGGTCTACTTGCTTTGGACGTGATGCCTATAGATATAATCATTGCCATAGATGACGTCATGACTTTGCGCGGTTCTATCAATTGCTCGACAATAATTTGTTCACCCACCGTCTACTTGCTTTCATGAGAGAAGCCACTAGTGAACACTACGGCCCCGGGTCTATTCACACCTATCGTTTCCACTTTCGCTTTTACTTTGCTTTGTTTCTTTGTTGCTTTCCGTTCTCACTTGGCAAACAATCTATAAGGGATTGACAACCCCTTCATAGCGTTGGGAGAAAGCTTTTTGTGTTTGTGCAGGTACTTTTGATACTCCTTCACTAGATCGATACCTTGGTTCTCAAAACTGAGGGAAATATTTACCGCCGCTGTGCTACATCACCCTTTCCGCTTTGAGGGAACACAAACGCAAGGCTCCAAGGCCATGGAGGAATCCTGTGCATATTTGCCTAGGAAGTCCCTAAAGGCGTAGCCGTAGCAGAAGGATTGTTGGTGCCGTTGCTGAGGAGTATCGAGACAAGCATAGTCTCCCGCCAGCACGTGTTTATGGCGCCGTTGGAAGGTCTTTTGTTGCAGTAGCAGAAGTATTTCTGGCGCCGTTGCCGGGGAAGAAGAGATCTATCCAAGTAGGTCTCACAAACTCATCTCTTGCATTTACTTTTTTTTGCCAGTTGCCTCTCGTTTTCCTCTCCCCGACTTCACATTTGCCGTTTTCATTTGCCTTTCTCCTTTGACCGTTTTCTTTTGCCTTTTGTCTTTTTGCCGTTTTCCTTTGCCGGTTTTCCTGCTTGCTTGTGTGCTTGTTTGTTTGTTGAAGTCATCATCGCTGAAAACAACAAACTTTGCGACTTCTCGAGTACCAATAATAATGATTTTATTAGTACTACGATTGCTCCCGCCACTAGTGCGGAATCGTATGAAATCAACGCAGCTTTGCTGAATCTTGTTATGAAAGAGCAACTCTCTAGCCTTCCGAGTGAAGATGCCGCATCCCATCTCAATACCTTCATTGAGCTTTGCGATATGCAAAAGAAAAGAGATGTGGATAATGACGTGATTAAGTTGAAGCTTTTTTCCTTTCTCGTTGCGAGATCGTGCAAAAACTTGCTTTTCTTCTTTGCCTAAAAATAGTATCGATTCTTGGGATAAGTGCAAAGATGCTTACATATCCAAGTATTTTCCGCCGGCTAAGATCATCTCCTTACGTAACGATATCATGAATTTCAAGCAACTTGATCATGAACACGTTGCACAATCTTGGGAGAGGATGAAGTTAATGATTATAAATTGTCCCGCTCATGGTTTGAGTTTGTGGATGATTATACAAATCTTTTACGCTTGCTTGAATTTTTCCTCTCGCAGTATCTTGGACTCCGCCTCAGGTGGAACGTTCATGGAAATGACGTTAGGAGACGCTACAAAACTCCTAGACAATATCATGACCAACTACTCTCAGTGGCACACTGAAAGGTCAACTGCTAGCAAAAAGGTACACGCTATAGAAGAAATTAACTCGCTTAGTGCTAAGATGGTCGAGTTGATGAATTTGGTTGCTAGTAGAAACGCGCCTTTAGATCCTCATGACATGCCACTATCTTCCTTGATTGAGAGTAGCAACGCTAGTTTGGACGTTAATTTTGTTGGTAGGAACTATTTTGGCAACACCAATGCTTTTAGAGGAAACTATGTTCCTAGGCCTTTTCCTAGTAACTCCTCTAACAATTATGGCAATTCCTACAACAATACTAATGGAAATCACAAAAAATTACCCTCTGATTTAGAGAGTAATATCAAAGAGTTCATCAACTCTCAAAAGATTTTCAATGCGTCCATAGAGGAACAACTACTCAAAATAGACGATTTGGCTAAGAGCGTTGATAGGATGTCTTGTGATATTGATGCTTTGATAGTTTGATGTGCTCCTCCCAAGGTCAACTTGGATGAAACTTTGAAAGCTATGCATGTCTCCATGAATGAGAGCAAAGAAAGAACCGCCCAAATTCACGCTAGGCATGAATGGTTTAAAAGGGCGCATTCTAGTGATGCAAATCACGAAGATCTTAAAGTGCTTGGTGTGACTCCTCTTGAATATTTGTTTTCGCGTGTCAAAGCTATTGATGAAGGGGCTGGATATGAATCCACTTTGGTTGAAAAACGCCCCAATGATTCAGAGTGTACCCATCTTGATGATAAAGGTGTGGAGAGTGGAGTAGAAGAAATCAAAATTTTGGGTAGTAATGAAACTCCCACTTTGGATTTCGAGGAATTCAATTATGATAATTGCTCCTTGTTTGAATGCATTTCTTTGATGCAATCCATTGCAAACTCTCCACATGCTTATAGCCAAAGCAAAGCCTTTACCGCGCATATCGTAGATGCTATGATGAAATCTCTTGAAGAGAACCTCGAATTAGAAGTCTCTATACCTAGAAAACTTCATGATGAGTGGGAACCTACTATCAAAATCAAGATCAAAAACTATGAGTGCAATGCTTTGTGTGATTTGGGTGCTAGTGTTTCCGTGATTCCAAAGTCTTTATGTGATATTCTTGGTTTTCATGAGATTGAAGAGTGTTCTTTTAGTTTGCATCTTGCGGATTCTACTGTCAAGAAAAACCCGTGGGAAGGATCGATGATGTTCTTATTGTTGCAAATAAGAACTATGTACCCGTGGATTTCATTGTACTTGACATAGATTGCAATCCTTCATGTCCCATTATTCTTGGTAGACCTTTCCTAAGGACTATTGGTGCTATCATCGATATGACGGAAGGGAATATTAGATTTCAATTTCCTTTAAAGAAGGGCATAGAGCACTTCCCTAGAAATAAAATAAGATTGCCTTATGAATCTATGATGAGGGCTACTTATGGTTGAGCACCAAAGATGAGTATACGTGATTCCATCACCTTTTGCCTAGCTAAGGGCGTTAAACAAAAGTGCTTGTTGGGAGGGAACCCAACGAATCTATCCTTTTTCTGTTTTGTGTTTTCCACACTTTCATAATTCTGTTATGATTGTGTTTCTTGTGTTTCTTTTTGCATTTGTGCCAAGCAAAACCGTTATGATTAGTCTTGGGGATGATCGTTTGGTCATGCTAGAAAAGACAGAAAATTTCTGCTCACGAAAAGAATTTTCATTTTTTTCGGCAAGAGCTTTTGAGTTGATTCATTTTTCTGCAGATGTCTACGCACATTCTTCAGACTTTCGTAAAGTTTCAGAATTTTTGAAGTACCATAAGTATACGAAGTATACAGATTTCTACACACTGGTTTGCTGATTACAGATTCTGTTTTTGTTGAGTTGGTTGCTTACTTTGATGAAACTATGGATAGTATCGGGGGGGGGGGGGTACTAGCCATGGAAGATTGGAAATACGGTAACACAACATCAACATAAGTAGAATTTAAGTTTGCACACGAGTTTCTGTTTAAGTTTCGTGTTGTGAAGTTTTCAAGTTTTGGGTGAAGTTCTTATGGACAAAGAGATAAAGAGTGGCAAGATCTCAAGCTTGGGGATGCCCAAGGCACCCCAAGAGATTCAAGGATGCCGTAAAAGCCTAAGCTTGGGGATGCCTCGGGAAGGCATCCCCTCTTTTCGTCTTCAAATCCATCGGTAACGTTACTTGGGGCTATATTTTTATTCACCACATGTTATGTGTTTTGCTTGGAGTGTCTTGTATCGTAGGAGTCCTTTATTTTTGTTGTGTCACAATCATCCTTTCTACACACCTAGAGAGAGAGACATGCACTCACTGTGATTTTGTCGAGCTTCACTTATATCCTTCGGTAGACAATTCAACTCACATGTGCTTCACTTATATCTTTTGAGCTAGTTGATTTTGCTATATGTGCTTCACTTATATCTTTTAGAGCACAGCGGTGCGTGGCTTGGTAGTTGATCTATGCTTTCAAAGTAGTCTCAAAAGGGGTAGTTATCCAAAGGGATATGAAAACTTCCACCTTCATGTGCATTGAATAGTTAGAGATGTTTGATTCATCTCAATTAGTTTTGAGTTGTGGTTGTGGTAATATTGAAGTTATGCTAGTAAGGTGTTGTGGATCTAGAAATACTTGTGTTGAAGTTAGTGATTCCCGTAGCATGCACGTATGGTGAACCGCTATGTGATGAAGTTTGAGCATGATTAGTCTATTGATTGTCATCCTTTGGGTGGCGGTCGGGATCGCGCGATGGTTTATACCTACCAACCCTTCCCCTAGGAGTATGCGTTGAATGCTTTGTTTCGATTACTACTAAACCTTTTGCAACAAGTATATGAGTTCTTCATGACTAATGTTGAGTCCATGGTTTAGATGCACTTTCACCTTCCACCATCACTATCTTCTTAGTGTCGTGCAACTTTTGCCAGTGCACAAAACCCACCATTAGCCTCCCTCAAAACAGCCACCATACCTACTTATTATGGCTTTTTCAAAGTCATTCCGAGATATATTGCCATGCAAATACCACCATGATATGTGCCACCACTTCTACATCGCCATTTCATGATCGTAAGATAGCTAGCATGATGTTTCCATTCATGTCTATGCCATGCTAGATCATTGTCACGGTACACTACCGAAGGCATTCAATATAGAGTCATCGTTTCTCTAAGTTTTGAGTTGAAAGTGTGATGATCGTCATTGATGGAGCATTGTCCCATGTGAGGAAATAAAAGAGGCCAAAGATGCCCACCAGAAAAAAGAGGCCAAAAGCACTACTAGGAAAAGGCTTGCTAATGGCGCACCTATTTTTGCTACTAATGGCGCACTATAGGTGCGCCACTAGCATCACGCCATTAGATTTTTTTACTAATGGCGCACCACAAGTGCGCCATTAGTATCTGGTATACTAATGGCGCACCAGGTAGTGCGCCATTAGTATTGCTCACGGTGCGCCATTAGTATCTGGTATACTAATGGCGCACCAAGTAGTGCACCATTAGTATAGATCCTGGTGCGCCATTAGTATAGATCCCGGTGCGCCATTAGTATAGATCCTGGTGCGCCAGTAGATCCTGGTGCGCCATTAGTATAGCTTATGGTGCGCCATTAGTATGCCTCCCAGGGCCATATTTACCCATATGCTCTGGCTTACTAATGGCGTACTAGTGTGCTGAGTGATGCGCCACTAGTGTGCTGAGTGATGCACCACTAGTATGAATATTAGGTATTTATTTTATTTTTTCTGATATTTGCACAGATTACAAAATATATTATTGCACAGAATATAGATAGCACAACATATAAACAACAGATTTATCGAATAAAATAGAAGATTAGTCTCCGAATACAATTCATCATATTAGTCTCCGAATTTAAAATACCGAACAAAGTTAGAACATTACAAGTCTCGAGACCGCGAGTAGCGAGTTTGTCTTCACATTACAAGTCGATATCGACCATCTAAACTACCATCACATAGAAGAGAGCTGCGGTCATCACGATGAACATAATCGCAATGAAACTGGTCTTCATCCGGTTCCTCCAACGCTCCCTCCTCTCTCCCGCTAGATAGCGCGCGTATCTAACTTCCGCCTCCGGCCTTGTGGTGTACCCTTTGTAACTGTTACCGCTGAATCGGTGAACCTGTCTCCAACACTCCTCCCAGTCGTCGTAGACTCCGGGAACCTTACCCTTGTACACGACATACGACGGCATCTCTATGCACTAGCCAAACAAAACGTTAGTAGCAATTCACAGAGACATACAAGTTCATTAAAGTTTAATATTAAAACTATAACAGCACGATTCATGGTCCTACTAATAAATAGCATCGATTATATATAAGTTGAACGACTGTCCAAACCAAAGAGACATACCAGTTCATTAAAGTTTAATATTGCAACATGTATTAGTAGCGATTCACGGGAACGTGGATGAAGCCGCCGTCTTTCGTAGTGGTCATGAAATTGCGGTCGTTGTCAGCCTGCATTTGTAGCATTGTATCTATCTCACTATTGGACAGCGGAGATCTGAGGTAGAACTGCCCCGAGGTACGAAGGACATCTTGATGGATGATTTCCGCAAACTCCGACTGGATGCGAAAAAATTCTTGTCTGATGTCCGCATCCTGGATTGCCGACAAGCGTGCGGCCCAATGTTTGAGATTATTTAGTAGCCTAAGGTGATTACTGTCCCGTATGATCGCCCGCATGTGATGGAGGGCGTAGTAGGCATCCTTCTAACTGCCAGGCGGCTGCTTGACGCAGGCGAACGTCGTATTGTGGGTGAACACGTGCTTGCCGTGCCTGAGACTTGTCCTGCTAAAGGTGCCTCCAGATATGGCGTAGCCGGGAAGAGCTTCATCAAGAACTTTCTTGATATTTGTGTAGTCTTTTTTTGACTGACGGTCTGAGTCGAAATACGTGGCCGTGGAATATTTCAGGCTTAAGAGGATGAGTGTGCAACGTGTGTCACTGCACAAAACACGGAATGTTAGAAAAAAAAGGACGATCAAAATCTAAGAAATCATATGTTACGTGGCGATGAGGGGATAACTTACCAGGGAAAGTAAGGCACGAGGAAGTTATCCTTTTCTGAGTTTGCCAGAATGACGCCTTCGAGGTATGAACTCGCGACTTGCCGGTCCCCAGCGCTACCCAAGATCTTGGCACGCATATAGAAGGGGTCGACTATCACTAGGTCCGGGGTCTTGTGTCTAATGATCCGCATCTCCATACTCAGCGAAAATAGCCGAACGAAGGTGTAGTGCAGCGGATGAAGGTTAAACATAGCGAAGATTTCAGCAAACCGCAGGACGATCATAACCCCGATGGCGCTATCGACAAAGCCCTTGCCCTCTGGCACCTTGGCCACGAAAACTGGGTATGCCACATTATTCTCGGAGAGACTCCGCTTCTCCAAACAAAGAACACTGTCATGCAGACTCCGCATAGCACCGATTGCAGCATTGAGCAGATTAGTAGGTAGCATCGGCCTACCGCCACATACACCCTCCTCGAGATATCCTTAGGTGAAGGTGGCCCATCCAGAGCACGGATCGTACTCACTGCCGGCTGGCTCGCACCCTTGTTAGTCTTTCTTTTCCGTCCCTTCTTCTGCCGATGTAATGGGATCGAGTTCATCTGCTCAGAGACCACCTTCTTGAGTGTGTTGGGGCTGATAATATTTCGCACCTCGGCTATCTGAGGCTCGGTGAAGGCGGCAGCTGGAGGCGTCTCCTCAAAACTAAACGCCAGACAACGCCTGTTGCAATTGGGTTTCTCCGCGGTACCAGCTAGATCGCGGTCGTCTTTTGCAGGGTTGGGTTGTTGAGAAGGAGGCCCCAAGAATTCCTCACCGTACCCATGTTCGGCAAAGTACTTATCGACCTTGGTAAATGTACCATCATCATCATCGTCGTCGTCCGGATCCTGTGCCATATGCATGTCCGGATCCTGTGCCATATGCATGTCCGGTAGCGTTGTGGCGGTCTTGCCATGGCTTGGCGCCGGCACGACTCGCGGTGTTGTCTGTGGGGTGGTGTCCCCCGCCCCCAAACGAATCTGGCTCTTCGGCCAAAGCAAGGGCCAGCTTAAGCAGGCGCTGAGGGTCATCACATCATCTTTGTCGACCCGAGCGGGCTGGAACGGAGGTAACAAGTCGTCGCAGCCTGGCAGCACCCGAACCAGTTGAACCCTATACGTGGTGGGTGGCATCGGTTTACCGTGGAACATGGGGTTGCCCGGTTGAACGATTCTGCCCTTGGCGACATTGATCAACTCGCCGCCCATGAAGTGCAGGAGAGTGCATGGAACGTCGGCGCCGGCGCCCTGCGAAAACATGTAGGGCGTCAAGGGATGCCCAGTCAAAGGCAATGAGATGAAGTCATCGACCGAGAGAGACTTAGTTACCGTGATGACGTCGAGCTTGGCTAATGTCGAGGCACCGCCAACGGCGGGCGTGCAAGTGACGAAGGGGCCGCTTGCTACCGAGGTGCCGGCCGGTGCCGGAGACACCAATGGCGACAGCGCCTGAGACACCAATGGCGTCGCCTGCGCGTTGTGCGAGTTGCTGGCCATGAAGCTGGGAATCGGGGGCGGCCCCTGTTGGCCGCCCGCAATCCATGCCTGCAGCCCCTCAATCAAGGTAGGCACAATGGCGGTGATAACCCCTCCCACTTGGTGTTGCACTAGCTCTTGGACCATCTCCGGGATCCGCGCCACTTTTGCCTTGAGTTCTTCAACCTCGCGCGACTGGCTTTGCAAGTTGGTATTTCTCTCCTTTCGCCCACCAGCGTTATAGTATGACGACCATTTCGTGGACAAGCCTTTGCCGGCCACACGACCAGCTGACGACGGCTTACTGGACTTATCCTTGTTTTTCATTATGTTAAACGCCCTATTTAAATTGGTGTCCCAATGGGAGCTCTGAGACGACCCCGCGCTACTGCTTTCAGTGTCCTGCGGAAGGAATGAACCATTTAGAAATTTGGCTTCATTAATTAGAATGCAACCATATGGAGCTAATTACGTGGGGTGTATTCCTTACCAGAACACGCTCAAGCGCCCTGGTCTTCGCATCCATGGTAAGCTCCTTTGTTACTGGGTCCACCTTGTACCGGGCCCTGACATAGTTCCTGGTCTGTCTGTCACCGTATTTCTCGAAGCAGGGTGGTAGGCCTTGCTCGGCACGCTCCGCGTCCTCCTTGTCCCATATAGGTTCCGCCACTCTGTAACCACTGAGACCGAGTTGGTGGACCCCTAAGTTCAACTCCCGCATTTCTTTCCCCCATTGACTTGATTCCGCGGTTGCCTTGCTCTCGCACTTGATCTTGAACTCCTTGTAGTCATCTTCGCTGATCGAAGGATTTTTCACCTTGATCTTCTCATAACTATCACCTTTGTCAATCATTCTCTTCACCACGCTTCTCCAAGTAGACAGGGCCTTGCTCATCTTCGTGAGGGCGGCACTGTTCACTTTATTCCTTGAGAGGCATGTGTTTGCGACGTCACCGGGGAACTTGTATCGTTCGTGCAGATTCGTGAAGAGGAGGTTGCACAAATTCCCTCGGTCCTTATGCCTTAGGTTCTCGGTGTTGATCGAGACAGTGCTCCGGAGAATGCACCCGAGCTGAACCGCGTACCCCTTGACTATTTCTTTGGGCGCCGTTGGATACCCGTCGGAGTTCACTTCAGTAAATTCCTCCTTTACGGTGCTGAGCACGTTCGGGCGCCGGTCCTTCCGTTGCCTCTTCGATTGGCTGCCATCTGTGCGTGCGCTGCCATCATCAGTGGTGGCATCCTCGGCGGCACCATCAGTGGTGTCATCCCCGACGCCACTAGGGGTTGTGTACTCGGGATCGGTGTCTTCCGCGGCGTCCTCATAGCGGTGAGGTTCTTCCTCCATCTCCTGGGACAGCTCCCAGAATGGCTTGCCCGAACCGCCGACCTCATCGTATTGGCCCATGTTTCGCTCTAAATAGGAAAAATGTTTGGTCAAAAAGTTGGTTATTGTCAAGGAACAAGGTCATGGTCTCATCATTTAGGGTTTGTCGACATCGAGGCATCCTAAAAGCTAAGCTTTTATCATTTAGGGTTTGTCGATGCCGAGGCACCCTAAAATCCTAAGCTTTCATCATTTAGGTTTTTATCGACACCGAGGCACCCTAAAAGCCAAGGTTTTATAATTTAGGGTTTGTCGACGCTAAGGCACCCTAAATGCTAAGTTAAGTTTTCGTCATTCAGGGCTTATTGATGCCGATGCACCCTAGGTTGACTGATATATATGGGTATCTTCTAATAATATACCCTATCAAGAAAAGGGAAGGATAATTCTAAGTTGGGCCTAATCACTTGGCTCTATTGCCACCTATGGTTTAATGCAGCAAGAATAAAGGGGCAATTGATCCTACTTAATTAAGTACTAAGATACCCCGGCCCATGCATTAGTCGCAAGTACCCCATATGTCCTATTTTCAACAATGTCATGCTTAAATTCAAGGAAAATTTCAGCATGACCTTTGCTGAAAATAGGACATATGGAGTACCCGAATTTGCCGGAACGGAAGTTAATCGACATTCCGGCAAACTCAAGGGCCTCTCGGGGTACCTGCAAAATCATCACGACACGATGGTCGGAGAGCTCGGAGAAGGGTGAGCCCGGGTTCAGAAACGAATATCCCAAACTACTAATACTACTACCAACTTTCTTGCGTGTGCACAACTTTCTTCAACCACCTTTATTATGTTGCAGAGTCATATAAGGATGAAACTGATAAGAAAAAAAGGTGAGATCCACATGAGGTTTTGATTTATCATTTTTCTACAAGTTTGACCTTTTTATTTGTTCGTGTCTTCATGACCTTTTCAAAACTTGGGTTGTCACTGGTCAGTGACATAAAAAGTGAATTTGAATGTGATTTTCTCAAAGCTAGTTATCAACAGTATATCTTTCACGTAAAGGTAGTGTTAAAGCTTGGAAATCTTCAAGAAATCTTGGCAGGCTAGTGAAATACAACATGTTAAATATGCACCTTTTGAAAACATTTTTATTTGTTACCTATATATTAGCTGCTGATACAGGTAAAAAACTGCATCAAAGTACTAGCTGATGTTGGTCTCACACCAACATTACTATGAAAAAAAATCAGCTTGAGAGGACATGAAAAATCATTTCAAGAGTTATTAGTTGGTCTGAGAATGTAACCTTCCTAGATTTGAATCAGTCTAGAAGATGAAAGAATCACCATCTTAAAAGTTAGCAAAACATCAACATCTTCTTGACCATACATATCATAAATATAGATGTTGATTGTGTAGTGGAAGAAAGCAATACTGTATATTGTCAGTCAAATAGAGTTCAACAAGTCATCAGTATCCTTCCCTTTTCTCTTAATAAGATGACTACAAGTTCATACATTTGTACTCTTCAGTTAGGCAACAGCAAGAGCAGGCAGACTAACAAGTGAAAACAGATAGCTTAATTTGTCAAACAAGATAGATTTGCAGTAGTCGTCGTGACATGCACATGAGCAGATATATGCAAGAAAAGTTTCAGTTTTCTTGTCAGACCACACCACGGCTAATGTGGTCGCGTGGTAAGCGAATTGGATGGCACCCAGGGCAGAGCATGAAGAGAGGGAGAGAGAGCAGAGAGAAACCTCCATGGAGTCAGCAGGCACTAGGGTCAGAGCAGCGACGGCCCGGGAAATCTGAGGCACAACCGAAGGAAAGCAGCAGATTCGCATTATCACTTACGCACGCACCTACCGAGATCTGAGGCACGCATTTTCAAATCTGAGGCACAATCTGAGGCACAACCGAAGGAAAACAAAATGATTGTGAAATCTGATCGAAAAGGGGTGGGGGAAAGGAGCTTACGCACGCACCTACCTAGAACCAGAGGCGGCGGCGCAAGCCGGATTGCTGGGGAAAGAACCGATCCCCCACACCTCCGGCGCGGCCGCTGGGCTGGGCTGGGCGGCGGCCCTCTGGATCGAGCCGGGCGGCGCCGGAACCCAGGCCGAATCCCACGAACCAAGAAAGAAAGCAAGCAGGTCCGGCGGCGGTCGGCGAGCGGGGAGACGGCGGGCGCTGCTGTTTGGTGGAAAGGGGGTAGGGGGGAGGCCGCGGGAGAAGAGAGGAGGGCGCGAGGGCAGCCGGCTTAGGAATGGCGCACTCTGAGCGGTGCGCCATTAGAATGTTTTTTTATATAGTAGTGGCGCATGTATATGAGGTGTGCCTTCTCTATGTTGTTAACCTCCGAAGTAGCAGCGCAGTGGTGCGTGGGTTTTGCCTCCTAGCAGGAGGTTGCGGGTTCGAATCCTCTTCCCTCCTCCTTTTTTTTCCTTTTTTTTTCTATGCATTGTTTTCTTGTGCTGGTTGCACCTTGGTTTGAGAAGTGCCTAGTATTTTTTTTGATGTTTGCAAGTAGATGCCTAGTATTTTTTTCTGATGTTTGCAATTAGATGCCTATGAATATCTAGTGCCTCACAACAACATCTAGTGCCTAGTTTTTTTTTATGTTTGCAAGTAGATGCCTATGAATAGGAGTTGAATCTTGTGAATAGGTGTTCTAGTGGTAAGTATGCCGACGGCGGCGGCGGTGGAGCGGGGGAGGGTGCGGGGGGTGCTCGGTGGCGAGGGGGATCTTGCGAGGGGTGATAGCAATCGAGATGGAGGGGATCGAGATCGAGTATCCTCATGAATATTCAATATTTTTTCATATTGAATATGAAAAAATATCATCAAATTTGAAAATGTCGAAATACAATCGAGAAATGAAGGCTACAATTTAAATACAATCGATCTTAGCTAGCTATTTGTTCACAATCTTCTTGCCCTTATTTTTCATAAATGGAGTTCTTCTCTTGAACGGACGTCCTTTAGGTAGGGTGGTCCTACTTCTTCTTGTGGTGTATGCTGGTACTTCATCATCGTTGTCATGTTCCATCTTCGGGTCACCGTACTTGTCGAAGTCTTGCTCATTGGCGACTCCATCCATTCCGATGATCTTCCTTTTGCCTCTCCTCACGACAACACGACTGGGCTTTGGCGGGTCGGTAATGAAGAAGCATTGGTCCACTTGGGAAGCAAGTACCAATGGCTCATTTTTCGTGGTGACGTTTGCGCCCGCGGTCTTGGATTTGGCTTCGGGTATAATCATGGTGGTGAAATACCGGTCTTCTTTTATGACGCTCTTGGACCATCTGACACGGAACATCGGGACCTTCTCTCCAGCGTAGCTCAGCTCCCAGATCTCCTCGATCCTTCCGTAGTATCTGTCCTTGTCGTTACCGGTGTAGGATTCCATCGTTACCCCGGAGTTCTGATAACCATCACTCTTCATGTCCTTTCCCTCGGTGTAGAATGTGTAGCCGTTGGTATCGTACGCCTCATACATCATCAGGTTGTGCTCGACGCCCTGTGACAAGGCGAATATGAGTTGTTCTTCCGTAGAAGAATCCTCATGTAAAGGGTACGACAGAAGCTTCTGCTTGAACCAATGCGTGAAACATGAGTTGTGCTCTTTGATTATATCTTTGTCCGTCCTCTGTTGGCCTCGGTCATTGTACGTTTTTCAATAAAGGTTTTGTGCTCTATGACCCAAGGATCGACCACGTCTATGTGTTGTAGCGCGACTAGGGTTGCTCTTTCAAAGTCGGCGAGTCGACCCTCGAAGTCGACATGCATTTCGCGGCGACCCTCACGGTGACCCCATCCTGCGAGCCTGCCGAGGTGCCTCTTGACGGGCAGACCAACGAGGTTCTCGATGCCTAGATAATTCATGCAGTAGGAGATGCACTCTTCGGTCAGAAAGCCCCTGGCTATGCTTCCCTCTGGACGTGACATGTTGCGAACGTATCCTTTGATGACACCATTCATCCTTTCGAACGACATCCTGCTCTGCAGGAACGTCGGCCCGAGTTGGATGATATCCTCCACGATATGGACCAGCAGATGCACCATAACATCGAAGAATGCGGGCGGGAAGTACATCTCAAGCTCGCATAGTATCACCATGATCTCTTCCTGTAGCCTTCCGAGTTGCCTCACGCCAACCGACTTCCGAGAGATGACATCGAAAAAGTTGCATAGGCCAAATAGCGTTTCACGGACGTGCGCGTCCATGATCCCACGGATTGCAACTGGAAGTATCTACGTCATCAGCACATGACACTCGTGAGACTTCATCCCGCTAAACTTCTGCTTCGCTGAGTCTAGGTATCTGCTTATCTTCCCCGTGTAACCGTAAGGAAGTTTTACTCCTACGAGGCAGGTGAAAAACTGATCGATCTCCTCCTGACTTAGAGTGAAGCACGCGGGAGGGAAGTCATTTCCGGTCTTCTTGGACTTTTTGCCTTTGCGACGACTTCCCGTGTCCTGCTTCGCCTCATCATCATCATCATCATCATCATTAGCGTGAAGCTCCTCCCTGATGCCCATTGATTTCAAGTCTGCCCTTGCTTTCGGTCCATCTTTGGTCCTCTCTAGCATGTTGAGCAGGGTACAAACCAGACTCTCGCACACGTTCTTCGTGATATGCATGACAATAAGGCTGTGAGGCACACGGAGGATCTTCCAGTACGGCAAGTCCCAGAAAACAGACCTCGTTTTCCATACCTTCAGCAGCGGCTCTGGTGCCTTTCGCTTCTTTCCCGGCTCTAGCGCCTTTCCCGGTGATGGGCACTCTTTCCAATTTTTCAATAGCTCATATATTTCCTCACCGCTCCTCATAAGGGGGCGTCTTCGGGGTTCAGTTTCACCATCGAACAGATCCTTGCGTTTTCTCCATGTGTCATCGTCGCGAAGCCACCTTCGATGTCCCATGAACACTGTTTTTGAAGACCCGGGATCTCTATCTAGCTGGCGATACATTGTGTCATCCATGCACGTGACGCATACAGAAAAACAGTGGACCACCTGCCCCGCGACATATCCGTAACCGAGATAGTCGTGCACCGTCATGAGCAGTGCGGCTCTCATAGGGAAATATTCTTTCTCTGCGGCGTCCCACGTATTGGCTGGCGTTTTCCACAGCGTGTCTAGCTCCTCTTTCAGCAGCCCCAGATATAGATTGATGTCGTTCCCTGGTTGATTCGGCCCTTCAATTAGCATACTCATGTGAATGTACTTCCTCTTCATGCACAACCAGGGGGGAAGGTTGTACATCCACACAAACACAGGCCAGGTGCTATGTGTGCTTCTCTGGCTGCCAAATGGATTGACTCCATCGGTGCTCGCACCCAGCACGATGTTCCTTGGATCGTCCCCAAATTCTGGGTATTCGTAGTTCAACGCTTGCCACTGGCTCGCATCCTTAGGGTGACTCAGCATCTTGTCTTTTTTATTTATCTTCGGATCATTTTCGTCATCTTCTCGCTTTTTCTCCTCCCTATCCGCGTGCCAACGCAGGAGCTTTGCTACCTTAGGGTCCGCGAAATACCGTTGCAGACAAGGAGTGATCGGAAAGTACCACACCACTTTTCGAGGAGCTTTCTTCCTGTTCTTGTATCGACTGACGCCGCACACCGGACATATGGTAGACTCCGCGTGCTCGTCCCGATAAATGATGCAATTGTTCATGCACACATGGTATTTCACGTGCGGTAAATCCAGAGGACACACTATTTTCTTCGCCTCCTGGAAACTGGTCGGGCACTTGTTCCCCTTGGGAAGACGTTCGTGCCAGAATGACATGTTCTCGTCGAAGCATGCGTCGGTCATTTTGTGTATTACTTTCATCTCCAAAGCCATGAGCGTTACTTTCAGGCGGGTATCCTCGGGCCTGCATCCTTCATACAATGGAGTAACCGCGTCTATCTCCAGTTGATCCAGCTTGGCTTTCTCTCGGGCGGCAGCTCTTGCGTTATCCGTCTACTTGAGAAGCAGCTCTTGAATATGAGGGTCCTGCGCCCATGCCATCGATGGTCCATTGTCGTCTGCTCCGGCATCTTCATCTTCATGATCATGCCCTTCGTCTGCTCCGGCATCTTCCTCATCATCATGTCCGGCATCTTCTACATGATGACTGTGTCCTGGAGATTCTTCGTCTTCTCGCCCGCCCTCGCCGCGGTTGTCTTGCTCATGCCCTTCCTCATTTCTTTCCCGGCCCCCATGGACGACTTCATAATCATCTTCATCACCTTGCCACCGATAGCCATCCATGAAACCACGCAAGAGCAGGTGGTCCCGCACCTTTACGGAATCCGGGTCCATAAGGCTCTTCAGCTTGCATCTTCGACACGGACATCTTATCTCCGTCTCGTTCTTTTGAAGCATCTCGGCCTTCGCGGAGCTCAAAAACCTATTCACGATGCCTTCGGTCATCGTGCGGACCATAGTCGCCTGCGGGGTAGAGCAAAACGATATTTTAGAACCAAAAAATAATTGGCATGACTTTGCCTAAAAATAGGACAAAAAAGAATGCATAGTGCCAAATTCTCGCCGAAACGGAAATGAATCAACATTCCGGGAAAATATTGGCAACTATCGCATTTCAAATACCGGTACCTGCAAACACAAACATATATGCAACACCACAAACATATGCAACACAACAAACGTACGTAGATCTAGCTAGGCCATAAAAAGTGCATGTGCACGTTGCTGGAGGGAGAAAAAAGTAGATCTACAACATAAAAGCTTTCCCCTTACTTACCTATCAAAAAGGTAATTTAACCACTTAATTTGGGTGAATCTATGATGCAAATGAGGTGAGGAGGAGGAGGCACCCGAGACAAGCTTGGAGGAGGAGGTGGAGAGAATGAAAGTGGGGAAAGTGAGTGTGGTAGGTGGCTGTCCAAAATATCTAGCTGGTCCCAGGTTACTAATGGCGCACCACCTACATATGCGCCATTAGTAACCCTGGTTACTAATGGCGCACCTCCTCTGGTGCGCCATTAGTAGTTCTATAAAAAAAAGTAGTGGCGCACCACCAACAAATGCGCCATTAGTAACACTGGTTACTAATGGCGCACTAGCTTTGGTGCGCCATTAGTAGTTTGCAAAAAAAAAACCCAAAAAAAATTATATTAGTGGCGCACTACTAACAGATGCGCCATTAGTAACCCTGCTTACTAATGGCGCACCAGCTGCTGGTGCGCCATTAGTAGTTTTGCAAAAAAATAAAAAAAAATAGTAGTGGCGCACCGAGTGTGTGGTGCGCCATTAGTGTCCACCACACTAATGGCACACCTCACATGGTGCGCAACTACTATATAGTAGTGGCGCACTGCTTGTGTGGTGCGCCATTAGTATCTATATCATCTATAGCCCTTTCCCTAGTAGTGAAGATCCTACCCAAAAAAATGATGACACAAAAAGAGAGAAGGGACAATGCTACTATCCTTCCAGACTTGTACTTATTAAGCACCATGATATTCATGATTGAGAGTCTCTCGTTTTGTCACCACCATATAGCTAGTGGGAAATTTTACATAACTTGGCTTGTATATTCCAATGATAGGCTTCCTCAAATTGGCCTTAGGTCTTCGTGAGCAAGCAAGTTGGATGCACACCCACTAGTTCTATTTAAGAGCTTTCACATACTCTTAGCTCTAGTGCATCATTTGTATGGCAATCCCTACTCATTCACATTGATATCTATTGATGATCATCTCCACAGCTCATTGATATGCCTAGTTAATGTGATCATCTTCTCCTTGTTTGTCTTGCAACCACCACCACACTCCACACCACTTTTAGTGATAAAACCATGGCTCACGCTCATGTATTGTGTGATAGTTGAAAAGGTTTGAGAAATTAAAGGTGTGAAAACAATTACTTGGCCAATACCGGGTTTGTGCATGATTTAAATTCGTTGTGCAATGATGATAGAGCATAGCCAGACTATATGCTTTTGTAGGGATAACTTTCGTTTGGCCTTGTTATTTTGAAAGTTCATGATTACCTTGCTAGTTTGCTTGAATTATTATTGTTTCCACGTCAATAACAAACTATTATTTTGAATCTAATGGATCTGAACGTTCACGTCACATAAGAGGAGTTACAAAGGACATCTATGCTAGGTAGCATGAAAGCATCAAAAATTCATTCTTTATCACTTCCCTACTCGAGGACGAGAAGGAGTTAAGCTTGGGGATGCTTGATACGTCTCAAACGTATCTATAATTTTTGATGGTTTCATGCTCTTATCTTGTCATCTTTGGATGTTTTATGTACCTTTTATATCTTTTTTGGGACTAACTTATTAATTCAATGCCAAGTTCCAGTTCCTGTTTTTTCTGTGTTTTTGGCTCTTTTTAGATCTGATTTTGGAACGGAGTCCAAACGGAATAAAATCCCTGAAATAAATTTTTCCCAAACGGAAGAAGATCAGGGGGCTTGAGGGCCAAGGCAGGAGAGCTACAGGGGGCCCACAAGCCCTGTAGCCGCCACCACGGGGCAGCGGCTAGCAGGCTTGTGGCCTCCCTGGCGCCCCCCTGATCTAGCTCCTTCGCCTATATATTCCCTAAAATACAGGAAAAAAAAATCAGGGAATCCACGAAAACACTTTTCCGCCACCGCAAGCTTCCGTTTCCGTGAGATCTCATCTGGAGACCCTTCCCGGTGCCCTACCGGAGGGGACTTTGGAGTAGGAGGGCTTCTACATCAACATCATAGCCCCTCCAATGACTCGTGAGTAGTTCACTTCAGACCTACGGGTCCGTAGTTAGTATCTAGATGGTTTCTTCTCTCTCTTGGATCTTCAATACAAAGTTCTCCATGATCTTCATGGAGATCTATCCGATGTAATCCTCTTTGGCGGTGTGTTTGTTGAGATCCGATGAATTGTGGATTTGTGATCAGATTATCTATGATATATATTTGAGTCTTTGATGATTTCTTATATGCATGATTTGATATCCTTGTAAGTCTCTCCGAGTCTTGGGTTTTGTTTGGCCAACTAGATCTATGATTCTTGCAATGGGAGAAGTGCTTGGTTTTGGGTTCATACCGTGTGGTGACCTTTCCCAGTGACTTTAGGGGAAGCAAGGCACGCATCATGTTGTTGCCATCAAGGGTAACAAGATGGGCTTTTATCGTAGATATGAGATTGTCCACCTACATCATGTCATCTTGCTTAAGGCGTTACTCTGTTCTTTTGGACTTAATACACTAGATGCATGCTGGATAGCGGTCGATGTGTGGAGTAATAGTAGTAGATGCAAAAAGTATCGGTCTACTTGTTTTGGACGTGATGCCTATAGATATAATCATTGCCGTAGATGATGTCACGACTTAGCGTGGTTCTATCAATTTCTTGATAGTAATTTGTTCACCCACCGTCTACTTGCTTTCATGAGAGAAGCCACTAGTGAACACTACGGCCCCCGGGTCTATTCACACCTATCGTTTCCACTTTCGCTTTTACTTTGCTTTGTTTCTTTGTTGCTTTCAGTTCTCACTTGGCAAACAATCTATAAGGGATTTAGAACCCCTTCATAGCGTTGGGAGCAAGCTTTTTGTGTTTGTGCAGGTACTTGTGATACTCCTTCACTGGATCGATACCTTGGTTCTCAAAACTGAGGGAAATACTTACCGCCGCTGTGCTACATCACCCTTTCCGCTTCGAGGGAACACCAACGCAAGGCTCCAAGGCCACGGGGGAATCCTTTGCATATTTTCCTAGGAAGTCCCTAAAGGCGTAGCCGTAGCAGCAGGATTCCTGGTGCCGTTGCTGAGGAGTATCAAGACAAGAATAGTCTCCCGTCAGCATGTGTTTCTGGCGCCGTTGGAAGGTCTTTTGTTGCAGTAGCAATCACCGGCCTCGTCAATCAACTGCGGACCCTCAGCGACAACCTCGAGGAGGTATGCGTCGTGCAGAAGGTTCTGCGCGTCGTCCCCTCCCGCTACTCCCAGATCGTCGTGGCGATCGAAACCCTCCTCGACCTGAGTGTGATCTCGGTTGAGGAGCTTATCGGCCGGCTTAGGACCGCCGAGGAACGGTGCACAACGCCGGCGGCCAGCCAAGGTGGTGGGAAACTTCTTCTCACTGAGCAGCAGTGGGAGGCGTGCAAGAAAGGCCGCGAGAGTGGCCAAGGCTCTGGTGGAGGCGGCGGCGGCGCCCAGAACAAAGGTCGCGACAAGAACCAGGGACGGAGAAATGACTCCCGTCCGCCACAAAATGGCTTGGGTGGTCGCGACATGAGAAAGGTAAAATGTTAGAATTGTAACAAGATGGCCCACTTCTCGCGGGACTGCATGGAGCCCCGACGTGAGCGCAAGGAACAAGTTCACCTGGTGGAAGGCGGGACCGAGGAGTCCACGCTCCTCCTGGCGAGCCTGTACGCGCTCACCACGCCCACAGCAACGCCCGGGGAGCATGTCATGCTCAACGAGAAGCGCTCCCAGGCACGCCCTATGCCGTACGGTGTGGGGTGCGACACCTCCTGGTTCCTGGACATGGGGCCCAGCAACCACATGTGCAGACGACGGGAGATCTTCTTTGAGCTGGACACCGGCGTGCGCGGCTCCGTCAAGCTGGGCGATTGCTCAACAGTACAGATCGAGGGGAGGGGGACAATCCTGTTCCAATGTCTGAATGGTGAGCACTTGGTACTCTCTGAAGTGTACTATATTCCCCGTCTATGCAGCAACAATGTCAGCATGGGTCAGCTGGATGAGAGCACCTACGATACACACATCGTGACGGCGTCCTGCAGCTGCGAGACCAGGATGGGCGCCTGCTCGCCCGAGTGCGGCACAACCACGGGCGGCTGTACGTGCTGCAACTGAGTGTAGCACGCCCAGTGTGCCTAGCCGTGCACGCGGGCAACGACGCATGGGTGTGGCATGAACTCTACGGCTACATCGGCTTCCAGGTGCTCTGGCAACTCGCACGAGGGGACATGGTGCACGACCTACCTCACATCGATCAGGTGGATCGAGTGTGTGAGCCGTGCCTTGCGAGCTAGCACCGGCGAGCCCCGTTTCCCCGACAAGCTCAGAACCGCGCCGAGGAAGTGCTACTTCCTCCTCCTCGTCGATGACAAGAGCCACTTTATGTGGTTGCGCCTCCTCACGACCAAGGACAAGGCAGAGGCAGCGATCCGGCACTTCCAGACGGCTGCAGAGCACGAGTCTGGTCACCCTCTCAAGACCCTATGCAATGACCGAGGAGGGATATCAACTCCACAAGCCTCGGCGAGTTCTTCGCCGAGCTAGGGGTGCCTCGACAGCTCACCGCTCCCTAGATGCCACAGCAAAACGGGGTGGCCGAGCGATGGAACCAGACGATTGTAGGCATGGCGCGCAGCCTGCTCAAGGCCAAAAGGCATCCCGACACAGTTCTGGGGCGAGGCCGTGACCAAGGCTGTGTACTTACTCAACCGAGCGACTACGAAGAGCGTCTACGGCATGATGCCTCACGAAGCTTGGTGCGTGATTGGCAATCTCTGGGAATGGCTAGATGACTGCTATTCTCGATTGCTCAACAATTAGAAATTGTCTTGCAATGACCCACCAGCGCGTGGGATCGAGGCAGTTTTCGAGGGTAGAGTATTCAACCCAAATTTGTTGGTTCGCCAATAAGAAGTGAGATGATACTCTCAAGTATTAGCAGTTGAATGTGTCAGATTCAAACACACCTGAAAGATTAATATCTGCAAGCAAAGTATCAACAACAAAGTAGTATGATAGCAACGGTAGCAAGTAACAGCAGTGGCAAGTAGCAACAACAGCAACAGTAGTAACAGTAGAGCAAGTAACAGCAGTAGCAATAGTAGTAACAGTAGCAGAGCAAAACAAGTAACAGCAGCAGTGGGACAAACTCGTAGGTAATGGGTCGGTGATTTGTTTGGATGATATTCATCATGCAACATTTATAACACGGAGAGATATGTGGCTACCTCCCGTTCGTCAATGTGATGTAGGCATGCATTCCGTGTGTCGTCATACGTGCTTAGGGAAAAGAACTTGCATGACATCTATTGTCCATCCCTCTCCTGGCTACGGGGTCCAAAAGGAAACTACGGGATATTAAGGTTCTCCTCTGAATAAAGAACCGGACCAACGCATTAGCACTTGGTGAACACATGAACTCCTCAAACTATGGTCATCACCGGGAGTGGTTCCGGTTATTGTCACTCCGGGGTTGCCGGGTCATAACACATAGTAGGTAACTACAACTTGCAAGATTGGATCTAAAACACACATATATTGGTGACAACATACTAATTTCAGATCTGAAATCATGGAACTCGGGTCCTAGTGCCAAGCATTAAGCATGGCAAAGTAGTAGCAACATCAGTCTCAGAACATAGTGGATACTAGGGATCAATCCCTGTCAAAACTAACCCAATTACATGATAGATCTCATCCTACTCATCACCGCCCAGCGAGCCTACGAATAGATTACTCACGAATGATGAAGAGCTTCATGGAATTGGCGAGGGAAGAAGGTTGATGATGACGATGGCGATGATTTCCCCTCTCCGAAACCCAAAATGGACTCGAGATCTGCCCTCCAGATGAAGCACGGGATGTGGCGGCGCCTCCGTATCACAAATGCGACAAAATCTTCTCTCTTGATTTTTTCTCGGACGAAAGTGAATTTATAGACCTGAGTTTGGGGGCGGTAGAGCCACGTGGGCCCCAGAAGCTTGCTAGCCGCCACAAGGGGGGTGGCGGCTACAGGGCTTGTGGCCCACTGGCCCATCCCCTCCGGTGGATCTTTGCGCAGGTATTTTTCATATTTTCCAGAAATATTCTCCGTAAATTTTCAGGACGTTCTGAAAACTTTCATTTCTGCACAAAAACAACACCAAGGCAATTCTGCTGAAAACAGCGTCAGTCCAGGTTAGTTCCATTCAAATCATGCAAATTAGATTCCAAAACAAGGGCAAAAGAGTTTAGAAAAGTAGATACGATGGAGACGTATCAGTGCGGCAGGAGGCCCAACGTACATCACCTTCGCACTTTCGGCTGCGTCGCCCATGTGAAGGTGACTGGCCCAAACCCGAAGAAACTCGACGATCGTAGCATGCCCATGGTGTTCCTTGGGTACGAGCCTGGAGCTGCAGCCTACCGCGTATACCACCCTCCGTCAGGCCGTGCCCACGTATCCCGTGACGTCGTCTTCGACGAGAGCAGTGATATGTCCATTTTGCATCATGCTTTCATGTTGATATTTATCGCTTTATGGGCTGTTATTACACTTCACGATACAATACTTATGCCTTTTCTCTCTTATTTTGCAAGGTCTACATGAAGAGGGAGAATGCCGGCAGCTGGAATTCTGGCCTGAAAAAGGAGCAAGTTTGAGATACCTATTCTGTGCAACTCCAAAAGCCGTGAAAATCAACGAGGATTTATTTTGGAATTTATAAAAAATACTTGACCGAAGAAGTACCAGAGGGGAGCCAGCAGGAGGCCACAAGCCTGCTAGGCGCGGCCTACCCCCCTGACCACACCTAGGGGGCTTGTGGGCTCCCTGCTGGCCCTCTGGCCCCCCTCTTTTGCTATAAGCAGGGTTTCGTTCCAGAAAAAATCAAGATGAGGCTTCCGGGAGGAATCGCTGCCGCCACGAGGCAGAACTTGAGAAGAACCAATCTAGAGCTCCGGCAGGGTCGTCCTGCCAGGGAAACTTCCCTCCCGGAGGGGGAAATCATCGCATCGTCATCACCAACACTTCTCTCGTCGGAGGGGACTCATCACCATCAACATCTTCATCAGCACCATCTCATCTCCAAACCCTAGTTCATCTCTTGTAACCAATCTCCGTCTCGCGACTCCGATTGGTACTTGTAAGGTTGTTAGTAGTGTTAATTACTCTTTGTAGTTGATGCTAGTTGGATTACTTGATGGAAGATTATATGTTCAGATCCTTGATGCTACTCATTACCTCTTTGATCATGAATATGATTACGCTTTGTGAGTAGTCACTTTTGTTCCTGAGGACATGGGATAAGTCTTGCTATAAGTAGTCATGTGAATTTGGTATTCGTTCGATATTTTGATGTGTTGCATGTTGTTTCTCCTCTAGTGGTGTTATGTGAACGTCGACTACATAACACTTCACCATTATTTGGGCCTAGAGGAAGGCATTGGGAAGTAGTAAATATATGATGGCTTGCTAGAGTGACAGAAGCTTAAACCCTAGTTTATGCGTTGCTTCGTAAGGGGCTGATTTGGATCCACTAGTTTAATGCTATGGTTAGACTTTGTCTTAATTCTTCTTTCGTAGTTGCGGATGCTTGCGAGAGGGGTTAATCATAAGTGTGATGCTTGTCCAAGTACGGGCAGTACCCAAGCGCCGGTACACCCACATATCAAACTATCAAAGTAGCAAACGCGAATCATATGAACATGATGAAAACTAGCTGGACAGAAATTCCCGTGTGTCCTCGGGAGCGCTTTACCTCCTATAAGAGTTTGTCCAGGCTTGTACCTTCCTACAAAAGGGATTGGGCCACTTTGCTGCACCTTTGTACTTTTGTTACTTGCTACTTGCTACGAATCATCTTGTCACACAATTACTTGTTACCGATAATTTCAGTGCTTGCAGAGATTACCTTGTTGAAAACCACTTGTCAGATCCTTCTGCTCCTCGTTGGGTTCGACACTCTTACTTATCGAAAGGACTACAATAGATCCCCTATACTTGTGGGTCATCAAGACTATTTTATGGCGCCATTGCCGGGGAGTGAAGCGCCTTTAGTAAGTGGAATTTGGTAAGGAAACATTTATATAGTGTGATGAAGTTTATTGTCACTTGTTACTATGGAAACTAATCCTTTGAGGAGCTTGTTCGGGGTATCTTCACCTCGAACGGAAGCACAAGGAGTTGCTCCTCATATTGCTGCACCTACTGAAAATATTTGCAATGAATTTCCTTCGGGTATGCTTGAGAAACTGCTGGCTAATCCTTTTACAGGAGATGGAACATCACATCCAGACTTGCATCTAATCTATGTAGATGAAGTTTGTGGTTTATTTAAGCTTGCAGGTTTGCCCGAGGATGAGGTCAAGAAGAAGGTCTTTCCCTTATCTTTGAGGGATAAATCATTGACATGGTATAGGCTATGTGATGATACTGGATCATGGAACTACAACCGGTTGAAATTGGAATTTCATCAAAAGTTTTATCCTATGCATCTAGTACATCGTGATCGGAATTATATTTATAATTTTTAGCCTCGTGACAGAGAAAGCATCGCTCAAGCTTGGGGAGGCTTAAATCAATGTTATATTCATGCCCCAACCATGAGCTCTCGAGAGAAATTATCATTCAGAACTTCTATGCTCGGCTTTCTCATGGTGATCGCACCTTGCTTGACACTTCTTGTACCGGTTCTTTTATGAAGAGAGATATTGACTTCAAATGGAATTTATTCGAAAGAATTAAACGCAACTCTGAAGATTGGGAGCTTGATGAAGGTAAGGAGTCAGGTATGAATTTCAAGTTTGATTGTGTTAAATCCTTTGTTGAAACAAATACTTTTTGTGATTTTAGCGCTAAGTATGGACTTGACTCTGTGATAGTAGCTTCATTGTGTGAATAATTTGCTGCTCATATCGATCTCCCCAAAGAGAAGTGGTTTAATTATCATCCTCCCTTAGAAGTCAATGTAGTTAAACCCAATCCAGTTGAAGAGAAAGTTATTGCCTACAATGATCCTATTGTTCCTAGTGCTTACATTGAGAAACCACCTTCTCGTGTTAGGATAAAGGATCATTCTAAAGCTTCAACTGTGATACGTAGGGGCTACATTAGAACACCTACACCCCCTCAGCAAATTAGAGTTGAACCTAGCATTGCTATTATCAAAGATCTCCTGTCCGACAATGTTGATGGCCATGATATTCACTTTTGTGAAGATGCTGCTAGAATTGCTAAACCACATGCTAGAGACAAACCTAGGCATGTTGTTGGCACGCCTGTTGTTTCGGTTAAGATAGGAGACCATTGTTATAATAGTTTATGTGATGTGGGTGCTAGTGTTAGTGCAATACCTCAATCCTTATATGATGAAATCAAAGACGAGATTGCACCTGTCGATATAGAACCCATTGATGTCACTATTTAGCTTGCCAATAGAGATACTATCTGCCCTGTGGGAATTGTTAGAGATGTTGAAGACTTGTGTGGTAAAACGAAGTATCCTGCTGATTTCGTCGTTCTTGCTACCACACAAGATAGCTTTTGTCCCATCATATTTGGCAGACCTTTGATCAATACTGTCAATGCTCATATTGATTGTGAGAAGCAAACTGTCACTGTTGGCTTTGAAGGTGTGTCACATGAGTTCAATTTCTCCAAGTTTGGTAGACAACCTCATGAAAAAGAGTTGTCTAGTAAGGATGAAATTATTGCCCTAGCCTCTATTGTTGTGCCTCCTACTGATCGCTAGAGCAGTACTTGCTTGAGCATGAAAATGATATGCATATGGATGAAAGGGTTATCTTTGAACAATATCATATCCTTAAGAATAATTTGCGTGTTGTACTGCTTGGGGATCCACCCCCACCAAAGGGTGATCCTGTGTTCATGCTTAAACAGTTGCTAGATACTCTTAAGTATTCTTATCTTGATGAAAAGGAGATATTCCTGTTATTATTAGTGCTAGCCTCTTAGAGCATGAAGAAAAGAAGTTACTAAAAACTCTGAGGAAGCATTGTGCTGCTATTGGATATACTCTTGATGATCTTAAGGTCATTAGCCCCACTCTATGCCAGCACAAGATTAAAACCGATCCTGATTCCAAACCAGTTGCTGATCATCAACAGAGATTAAATCCTAAGATGAAAGAGGTAGTAAGAAAAGAAATACTAAAGCTCCTGGAAGCAGGTATTATCTATCCTGTTGCTCATAGTGATTGGGTGAGTCTGGTGCATTGCGTCCCTAAGAAGGGAGGTATTACCGTTGTCCCTAATGATAAGGATGAATTGATCCCTCAGAGGATTATTACTGGCTATAGGATGGTGATCGATTTTAGGAAATTGAATAAATCCACTAGGAAAGATCATTACCCTTTGCCTTTTATCGACCAAATGCTAGAAAGACTGTCTAAACACACACACTTCTGCTTTCTAGACGGTTATTCTGGTTTCTCCCAAATCCCTGTTGCACAATTTGATCAGGAGAAAACCACTTTCACCTGCCCTTTAGGTACCTTTGCTTACAGACGTATGCCTTTTGGCTTAGGTAATGCACCTGCCACCTTTCAAAGATGTATGATGGCTATATTCTCTGACTTTTATGAAAAGATTTTAGAGGTTTTCATGGATGACTTCTCCGTTTATGGGTCTTCTTTTGATGATTGCCTCAGCAACCTTGATCGAGTCTTGCAGAGATGTAAAGACACCAATATTGTCTTGAATTGGGAGAAGTGCCACTTTATGGTTAATGCAGGCATCGTCTTAGGACATAAAATTTCTGAAAGAGGTATTGAAGTAGATAAGGCTAAGGTTGATGCGATCGAGAAAATACCGTGCCCCACAGATATCAAAGGTATAAGAAGTTTCCTTGGTCATGCTGGTTTCTATAGAAGGTTCATTAAGGACTTCTCTAAGATTTCTAGGCCTCTTACCAATCTCTTGAAAAAGGATATTCCTTTTGTTTTTGACGATGATTGTGAGGAAGCCTTCGAAATACTTAAGAAGGCCTTGATAACTGCGCCTATTGTTCAACCACCTAATTGGAAGTTACCTTTTGAAATCATGTGTGATGCTAGTGAATATGATGTTGTCGCTGTTCTAGGACAAAGAGTTGATAAGAAGTTGAATGTTATTCACTATGCTAGTAAAACTCTAGACAGTGCCCAAAGAAACTATGCTACTACTGAAAAGGAATTTTTAGCAGTCGTGTTTGCATGTGAAAAGTTGAGATCTTACATTGTTGATTCCAAAGTCACTATTCACACTGATCACGTGTCTATTAAGTACCTCATGGAAAAGAAAGACGCTAAACCTAGACTTATCAAATGGGTTCTCTTGCATGTTGTCACACGGAATTTGATTTGCATGTTGTCGACAGGAAGGGTGCTGAGAACCGAGTAGCAGATAACTTGTCTAGGTTGGAGAATGTTCTTGATGACCCACAACCTATTGATGATAGCTTTCCTGATGAGCAATTGAATGTCATCAATACTTCACGTAGTACACCATGGTATGCTGATTATGCAAAATATATCGTTGCCAAATATATACCACCTAGTTTCACATACCAGCAAAACAAGAAATTCTTCTTTGATTTGAGACATTACTTTTGGGATGATCCTCACCTTTATAAGGAAGCAGTAGATGGTGTTATTAGATGTTGTGTACCTGAACATGAACAGGGAGAGATCCTACAGAAGTGTCACTCCGAGGCCTATGGAGGACACCATGCGGGAGATAGAACTGCACACAAGGTATTGCAATCAGGTTTCTATTGGCCCACTCTCTTCAAGGATGCCCGTAACTTTGTATTGTCTTGTGATGAATGTCAAAGAATAGGTAATATCGGTAAACGTCAGGAAATGCCTATGAATTATTCACTTGTCATTGAACCATTTGATGTTTGGGGTTTTGATTATATGGGACATTTTCCAAAATCCAACGGGTATACTCATATCCTAGTTGATGTTGATTACGTTACTAAGTGGGTAGAAGCTATCCCAACTAGTAGTGCTCATCACAACACTTCTATCAGGATGCTTAAAGAAGTTATTTCCCCCTGATTTGGAGTCCCTAGATATCTAATGACCGATGGTGGTTCACATTTCATTCATGGTGCTTTACGTAAAACGCTTGCAACGTATGATGTCAACCATAGAATTGCATCTCCCTATCACCCTCAGTCCAGTGGTCAAGTAGAGCTAAGTAATAGAGAGGTTAAACTAATTCTGCAAAGGATTGTCAATAGGTCTAGAAAGAATTGGTCTAAGAAGCTCGATGATGCACTGTGGGCTTATAGAACTGCCTATAAGAATCCCATGGGCATGTCTCCATACAAAATGGTTTACGGCAAAGCATGTCATTTACATCTTGAGCTAGAGCATAAGTCTTATTGGGCAATCAAAGAGCTCAACTTTGATTTCAAACTTGCTCGTGAGAAGAGGTTATTTGATATTATCTCACTTGATGAATGGAGAACTCACGCATATGAGAGTGCCAAGTTGTTCAAAGAAAAGGTTAAGAGGTGGCATGATAAAAGGATGCAAAAGTGTGAGTTCAATGTAGGTGATTATGTCTTGCTATATAATTCTCGTTTAAGATTTTTTGCAGGCAAGCTTCTCTCTAAATGGGAAGGTCCCTACATTGTTGAGGAAGTATATCATTCTAGTGCCATCAAGATGAACAACACGGAAGTTAATTTTCCGAGAGTGGTAAATGGGCAAAGAATCAAGCATTATATCTCAAGTACTCTCATAAATGTTGAAAGCAATATTATCAATACCATAACTCCGGAGGTGTACATAAGGGATATTTATCAGCCTGTTTGAGACTTCGAAAATGAAGAGGTATGTGATTCGATAAGTAAACCGACTCCAAAACTTTTTCCAGTAGGAATTTTTCTCTGTTTTGGAACTTTTGCAAAAATAGAAAATTTTAAAGCGGTCCGGAAAGCGCACGAGGAGGCGACAAGCCTGCCAGGCGCGGGCCACCCCCGTGGCCGCGCCTAGGTTGCTTGTGACCACCTCATGTGCCTCCCGGACTCTGCTTTCTTGCGGAGTACTCCTTCTGGTCGGAAAAAAATCATTATATATTCTCCCGAAAGTTCTGACCCTCGTATCACACAAATCTCATATGTTTTCGTTTCGAGCGTGTTTTTGCTATAGATCTAGATCGCTATGGCGTCCCCAAAAGCTCCGAAGGACAAGATCTTCGAGAAGGTCATCAATCCCTACCTCACGGGAGTGCTGCAACACCATCAATCTGTCGAGATGCGTGAGGGGATGCTGCACATCCGTGATGTTGAGGGGCCCAAGAAGGCCGGAAGCATGGAGGCGAGACTCAAAGCAATGGAGCAACAAGTCTTCAAGTGCCAAGGGATGGTAAAGCATGGACTCAACACCAACCACTTGATGATCACGGAGTTCACCAACAAGCACAAGATTGATGCCAATGACATCGGGAAGCACCTCTCCAGGCTCTATGACAGAATTGATCACCTCCAAGCCCAGATCTATGACCTGCAGAACCAAACTGTGAGTATGAGTATAGATTTAAATCATTACGATTGGCTGCAGATTTGAGGATTTCGGAGACTCGGTCATCTTTCCATGATGAAGCACCTATGCCTTGGAAGACGGAGGATCAAACCCATGTTGCAACAACTCCACCACCATCACCTCAAAGGAAGACAACTAAGCATGGGTATGGGCAATCCCCTTGGCTTATGCCAAGCTTGGGGGAGTTGCCCCGGTGTCGTATCACCATCACATCTTTTGCCTTTACCTTTTCTTAGTTCGATCCTTTTTGGTTTTATCTTTCTCTAATAGATTAAAGTTCTTAGTATTTTAGGCTTGAGTTTTGCTTTGTGTCACCCGTGATGTATTCGAGCTCATGAGCCATATAATAAAGAGTGTTTTAGTTAAGGGCCTTGCTTCATGCCATGATCTAAAAGAAAAGAATGATAAAAGAAAAAAAGCATGAAATATCATGTAATGATCTTATGGGAAGTGATGGCTTCACATATAAAAAGAATCATGATTGAAACATGTTGAGGGTGGACAAACGTAGACCTTTGTCATTGTTGCAATTAATAGGAAGTGATAAAGAAGGAGCGGTTCACATATAAATATATCATCTTTGACACCATCTATGATTGTGGACACTCACTAAACTATGACATGCTTAGAAGTAGATGTTGGACAAGGAAGACAACATAATTAATTATGTTTGCTAGGTTCCGAACAATGATTATATGAGTCGAGATCCCTTGGCATGTGACGATTGCTTCCACTCCATATTAGCCAAAACTTCTGCACTAAGTAGAGATACTACTTGTGCATCCATAAACCTTCAACCCAGTTTTGCCATGAGAGTCCACCATACCTACCTACGAATTGAATAAGATCCTTCAAGTAAGTTGTCATCGGTGCAAGCAATAAAAATTGCTCCCTAATATGTTTGATCTATTAGTGTGTGGAAAATAAGCTTTGTACGAACCTGTGATGAGGAAGACATAAAAGCGATAGACTGCATAATAAAGTTCTTTATCATAGGAGGCAATATAAAATGACGTTCCTTCACACTAAGAGGACACACATCCAAACCTCAAAAGCGCATGACAACCTCTGCTTCCCTCTGCGAAGGGCCTATCTTGTACCTTTACTTTTTTCCCTTGAAAGAGTCATGGTGATCTACACCAATTACTTATTTCGCCTTTATCTTGGCTAACGTCATATGCTAGGGAAAGATCTATATTCGTATGTTAACTTGGAAGTAAGTATTCATGAACTATTATTGTTGACATTACTCTTGAGGTAAATAGTTGGGAGGCAAAACTATAAGCCCCTATCTTTCTCTGTGTCCACCTGAAACTTTGATCTCATGAGTACCATGTGAGTTGTAGCAATTGTAGAAGACAAAAGGATGATTGAGTATGTGGATTTGCTTTACAAGCTCTTATTTAACTCTTTCCGATGTTATGATAAATTGCAATTGCTTCAATGACTATAGGCTATTGGTTGTTAATTCTCATTAAGGTTCTTGATCCTTACTTTACTTTGTGAAGGAATTATCACTTTAGCATGAGAGATTATATGATGATATTGCTGTTCCGAATATGACCATGATGCATCCATGTCCATATCTTGTTTTGTCGACACCTCTCTCTCTAAACATATGGGCATATTTATTGATCTCGGCTTTTGCTTGAGGACAAGCGAGGTCTAAGCTTTGGGCAGTTGATACGTCCATTTTGCATCATGCTTTCATGTTGATATTTATCGCTTTATGGGCTGTTATTACACTTCACGGTACAATACTTACGCCTTTTCTCTCTTATTTTGCAAGGTTTACATGAAGAGGGAGAATGCCTGCAGCTGGAATTCTAGCTTGAAAAAGGAGCAAGTTTGAGATATCTATTCTGCGCAACTCCAAAAGCCGTGAAAATCGATGAGGATTTATTTTGGAATTTATAAAAAATATTGGGCCGAAGAAGTACCAGAGGGGAGCCAGCAGGAGGCCACAAGCCTGCTAGGCCCGACCTACCCCCTGGCCGCGCCTAGGGGGCTTGTGGGCTCCCGGGTGGCCCTCTGGCCCCCCTCTTTTGCTATAAGGAGGGTTTAGTTCTAGAAAGAATCAAGAGGAGGCTTTCGGGAGGAATCGTAGCCGCCACGAGGTGGAACTTGAGCAGAACCAATCTAGAGCTCCAGCAGGGTCGTCCTGCCGGGAAACGCCCTCCCGGAGAAGGAAATCATCAGCATCGTCATCACCAACACTCCTCTCATCGGAGAGGACTCATCACCATCAACATCTTCATCAGCCCCATCTCATCTCCAAACCCTAGTTCATCTCTTGTAACCAATCTCCGTCTCGCGACTCCGATTGGTACTTGTAAAGTTGCTAGTAGTGGTAATTACTCTTTGTAGTTGATGTTAGTTGGATTACTTGGTGGAAGATTATATCTTAAGATCCTTGATGCTGCTCATTACCTCTCTGGTCATGAATATGATTATGCTTTGTGAGTAGTCACTTTTGTTCCTGAGGACATGGGATAAGTCTTGCTATAAGTAGTCATGTGAATTTGGTATTCGTTCGATATTTTGATGTGTCGTATGTTGTTTCTCCTCTAGTGGTGTTATTTGAACGTCGACTACATAACACTTCACCATTATTTGGTCCTAGAGGAAGGCATTGGGAAGTAGTAAGTAGATGATGGGTTGCTAGAGTGACAGAATCTTAAACCCTAGTTTATGCGTTGCTTCGTAAGGGGCTGATTTGGATCCACTAGTTTAATGCTATGGTTAGACTTTGTCTTAATTCTTCTTTCGTAGTTTCGGATGCTTGCGAGAGGGGTTAATCATAAGGGGGATGCTTGTCCATGTAAGGGAAGTACCCAAGCGTCGGGCCACCCACATATCAAACTATCAAAGTAGCGAACGCGAATCATATGAACATGATGAAAACTAGCTTGACAGAAATTCCCGTGTGTCCTCGGGAGCGCTTTACCTCCTATAAGAGTTTGTCGAGGATTTTCCCTTGCTACAAAATGGATTGGGCCACTTTTCTGCACCGTTTTTACTTTTGTTACTTGCTACTTGCTACGAATCATCTTGTCACACAACTACTTGTTACCGATAATTTCAGTGCTTGTACAGATTACCTTGCTGAAAACCACTTGTCAGATCCTTCTGCTCCTCGTTGGGTTCGACACTCTTACTTATCGAAAGGACTACGATAGATCCCCTATACTTGTGGGTCATCAAGAACTACATGCGATTGGAGCAGCACCATGGAAGTACGGGACGGAGGTCTCGAGTCATTCGCGATCGAACTAGAGCCCGTGGTCACGCCAGGCGCGAGGATGCAGCCAGCGTCTACGCCACACGAACACCACGCGACGCCCGCGCCCGACACCAAGCTATCCACACCACAGAGAGTGATGCACATGCCCTCCTCTGCCTTCTCGGCGTTTGGAACGCCGATCTCGACAACAACGGGTGTTGAGTTTGCCTCACTACCCACCGGGGCATCGCGGGCATCTGCCGGCACGGAGGCGCTGCGTCGGTACCACACCCTGGATAATGTGTGGGCCACGATAGAGGAGGAAGAGGCGGACTACACCGGCGATGTGTGCATGCTCGTGCGAGAAGAGCGAGCATCCTTCATAGAGGCCGAGAAGGACCAGGGCTGGCGCGCAGCAATGAATGAAGAGATGCACATCATCATCAGCAACTGCACCTCGGAGATGACCGATCTCCCTGCCGGGCATCGCCCTATCGGTTTGAAGTGGGTATATAAACTTAAGAAGAACCCCCAGGGTGTCGTGGTGAAGCACAAGGCGCGCTTGGTGGCGAAGGGCTACGTACAGAAGCAAAGATGTGGACTTTGAAGAGGTGTTCGCGCCGGTTGCTCGCATGGACTCGGTGCGTGTCCTCGTCGCGCTCGCGGCACACCATGCATGGCAGGTTCACCATATGGACATCAAGTCAGCCTTCTTGAATGTCGACCTACTCGAGGAGGTCTACGTACATCAGCCACCGGGGTACACCGTGGCCGGCCAGGAGGGCAAGGCGTTGCGCCTCCACAAGGCGCTCTACGGGCTCCGCTAGGCACCAAGAGCCTGGAACGCGAAGTTAGACGATAGCTTGTGCACTCTGGGTTTTGAGCGCTGTCTGTCGGAGCACGCAGTGTATGGACGCGGCACGGGTAGCTCCCTTCTACTTGTCGGAGTCTACGTAGATGATCTCATCATCACCGGTGCAGCCACGATGGAGATCGACACTTTCAAGCAGCAGATGACCAGCCTATTTCGCATGAGCAATCTGGGCAAGCTCAGCTACTACCTGGGGATCGAGGTGAGACAAGAGCGCGATCGGATCGTTCTTCGACAGGCCGCCTACGGCAAGCGACTGCTGGAGCGTGCTGGCATGGAGGACTGCAACCCCCACCAACGCTCAGATGGAGGCATGACTGAGGTTGAGCAAGGAGAGCTCTGCCGCCCGTGTGGACAAGACGAAGTATCACATCATCATCGGCGGGCTAAGGTATCTGGTACACACGAGACCCGACATCTCTTTCACCGTCGGTTACCGCTACTGCGACAACAGACCTTCCCTGGTACGACGCCAGGAATCCTGCAGCTACAGCTACACCTTTAGGGACTTCCTTGGCAAATATGCAAAGGATTTCCCTGCGGCCTTGGAGCCTTGCGTTGGTGTTCCCTTGAAGAGCAAAGGGTGATGTAGCACAGCGGCGGTAAGTATTTCCCTCAGTTTTGAGAACCAAGGTATCGAACCAATGGAAGATCTCGGCAAGTCACAAGTACCTGCACAAACACAAAGAGCTTGCACCCAACGCTATGAAGGGGTTGTCAATCCCTTATAGATTGTTTGCAAAGTGAGAACTAAAAGCAAAGAGTAAACAGAGCAAAGTAAAAGTGAAAGTGGAAACGATAGTTGTGAATAGACCTGGGGGCCGTAGTGTTCACTAGTGGCATCTCTCATGAAAGCAAGTAGACGGTGGGTGAAAGAATTACTGTCGAGCAATTGATAGAACCACACAAAGTCGTGACGTTATCTAAGACAATGATTATATCTATAGGCATCACGTCCAAAACAAGTAGACCGATACACTCTGCATCTACTACTATTACTCCACACGTCGACCGCTATCCAGCATGCATCTAGTGTATTAAGTCCAAAAGAACAGAGTAACGCCTTGAGCAAGATGACATGATGCAGATGGACAATCTCATATCTACGATAAAAGCCCATCTTGTTACCCTTGATGGCACCAACATGATGCGTGCCTTGCTGCCCCTTCTGTCACTGGGAAAGGTCACCACACTGTATAAACCCAAAACCAAGCACTTCTCCCATTGCCAGAATCATAGATCTAGTTGGCCGAACAAAACCCAAGACTCGGAGAGACTTACAAGGATATCAAATCATGCATATAAGAAATGATCACAAATCCACAATTCATCGGATCTCGACAAGTACACCACCAAAGAGGATTACATCGGATAGATCTCCATGAAGATCATGGAGAACTTTGTATTGAAGATCCAAGAGAGAGAAGAAGCCATCTAGCTACTAACTACGGACCCGCAGGTCTGAAGTAGACTACTCATGAGTCATTGGAGAGGCAATGATGTTGACATAGAAGCCCTCCAACTCCAAAGTCCCCTCCGGCAGGGCACCGGGAAGGGTCTCCAGATGAGATCTCGCGGAAACGGAAGCTTGCGGCGGCGAAAAAGTGTTTTCATGGATGCCCTAATTTTTTTCTGGATTTTAGGGAATATATAGGCGAAAGGGCTAGGGCAGGGGGGCTCCAGGGAGGCCACAAGCCTGGTAGCCGCGCCCCCTGGTGGCGGCTACAGGGCTTGTGGGCCCCGTGTGGCTCTCCTGCCTTGGCCCTCAAGTCCCCTGATCTTCTTCCGTTCTGGAAAAATTTATTTAGGGGATTTTATTCCGTTTGAACTCCGTTCCAAAATCAGATCTGAAAAGAGTCAAAACACAGAAAAAACAGGAACTGGCACTTGACATTGAATTAATAAGTTAGTCCCAAAAAAGATATAAAGGGTACATAAAACATCTTAAGTTGACAAGATAACAACATGAAACCATCAAAAATTATAGATACGTTTGAGACGTATCAGGTACCTAAGCAGGTTCATGGAGAAGCCTGCCTCCGACCACTATAGCGGAGTGAAACACCTCCTGCGGTATGTGGCGGGAACGCTGGACCACGGTTGTGCATACGTGTGTGGCGAAGGGACACTGCAGCTAACCGGCTATAGCGATTCAGATCATGACGGGGACACAGACGACAGGAAGAGCACGACAGGGGTGATCTTCTTCCTCGGCAAGAGCCCGGTAAGCTGGCAGACGCAGAAGCAAAGGGTGGTAGCGCTCTCCTCGTGCGAGGCAGAGTACTTGGCCGCTACCACTGCAGCATGTCACGGCATCTAGCTGGCGCGACTTCTTGGTGAGATGATGAACAAGGAGGCAGCACGGCCGAAGCTCCTCGTCGACAACAAGTCGGCCATCTCCCTGGCGAAAAAACCTATCTTCCATGACCGCAGCAAACACATAGCGATCAGGTATCATTTTATTCGCGAATACGTGGAGCAGGGACGAGTCTTCATCGACTATGTTAGGACCAGCGATCAGCTTGCTCACACTTTGACGAAGGCACTTGGGCGTCTCGCATTCCAGGAGCTGAGAAGGAGGATCGGCATGGTTGAAATAATACGCCAACGCCAAGATTACGGGGGTGATTTGTTAGCTAATCTAGTCGTTGTGCTTAGATAGAGTCGTTTTGATTCAACAAATAAGGTGCATGAGCCGCGACGTGTGCGAGCCGTGCGCGATGTAGACTTCGCCTGGGACTGGATCGCGTCGTCAGGCCGATCGCGTCTTCAGGCCGTTAGCTTCGCAGGAGGAATAGGAGGCACGATCGGCCCTCGTGGGATGGCGCGAGTACAGGGGATCGTGGCAATTAGTTAGGATCTCCACCTGCACCTCTCTCTCTTTGTAATCGTATAAGTAGCAGTGAATGAAAACGGAGAAAACTCGCAAGTTTACGCGGGGCAAAACTCTCTCTCGTCGGCGGTGATCATGGGCGCTAGGTTTTCCAACAAATCTCGTCATCGTTGATCAACCGACTGCCGATAAATTTTGGCATGACTGATGGAACCTTGGACCATTTCTTGTAGCGTTTCCGTACCCAGTGGCAACGGTCATGACAAGCTCTGTAATCATGTTGTTTATTCTGGTCAAGAGAGAACAAGAGGAAAGCACAAGTGCGTGTGCACTAGACTCTGTGTGTTGTTCTCACTTGTGGGTGCAGTCTGTGTCAGTCTTCTTCCTCCTTGGGCAAGGCCAAGGCAAGGCCAACAGGCGACGATGGCTTGAGATGACTGGTGAGCCATGGGATATGGCCCAGTGCAGTTTAAAGCCGTTACTGGGTTCCTCCTCTTGCACAACCACGCCGAGGTGCAGGGTTCAACCAAAACTTCTCCAGCCAACCCGCCTACACCGTGGTTTCTACTAGAAGTGTGGTCTTTCCACATGAAGCAATGAATCTTGTCAATGTTACTAGGACTGGCAATCCTACTGCCTCTCAATCCCATAGATTGGTATCCTTTGAACTTCTGCACTAGTGCAAATTAGCTACTCTTTACATTATCTCAACGTATCTAGAAGGGCAATATGAGTACTTAGATACGGAGTATGTTGTAGCTCATTTTTATAGCTCTTATTCTTGCAATGGTTTATATAGACGTTGATACCAAGAAATGGAGAGAAACCTACAAAGTGTTTTAGTTGAGAGGTGAAGTATACAATTAATTGCTCACATATTTGATTGTGTCACCTACTCTGGTGTGTGTACAATTAATTGATGTGGGTATTTATCTAGGACAGTGTCTTATCAAGATTGAAGTAATGTTGCATATTTATCACATAGGTTTCAGTTGTCCTCCATCATTTATTGTCTAAATGTAAGTCTAGAACAAGATGCTTTGAATGAGAAAAACTCCGGCTCGGCGGGCGAATTGTCTACCCAGCCACCACCGGAGCGAAGATTTGACTTACACAATGACCCCTCTCCTCTTGTGGGCTATGGAAAATAGCGGCATGCCTTAAAATCAGCTATGGCGGGCTATAGGGGCACATTTATACATGATACCATTTAGCGACAACCTGTTGAAAAGGCTATAGCAAGGCTATAACAGGGCTATAACTGGCTATTTAAAACTGTGCTTCTACCACTGGTTTCTGCCCTTAGTTTTTTGTAGGACGGGTTACGTGGTACCCATATCATGGCCATTCAATCTGAGGGCGGTTCCTGCGGATGTGTGCAAAGATTCCAAAATTAGCAGCTGCATAAGGCCGACATTGTTTAATACACTGCGTTAGACCTTGAAATTTCGAAACATGATGACCCAATAAGCTACTTTTTATGCCCCGATTGATGTTCTTATCCACCAGCGATGGGTGGAGGCCGCGACAACAACTGTAGCATGCACCATTTTCTCCAGGCAGAATTCTACTAAGGTTTCTGTGAACGATCAAAGCCAATCTGATGGAGTTGTTTAACAAAATCCACATGGATAACCTTGATTGTTTCCAAAATAACATTTATGAAATAACTATTCTTCCCAAGAAAAGGAGGCATGTCAAATTCGGCAGCAGTGACCCATTATCACCTAAACATCAATGTATTACAATGTACATATGCAAGAAAATATTTCCCATGTCTATGCCCAAGACGGGCGCACCAATCTTAATTATGCGGTAGACAAGGGATGCTTCGCCTTAGAGCATCTACAACTGATCTCTTATATCCATATCATACGTGTGGGTAAGCTGTCCGGTCACGCTCGCTCATGAAAAATCGATCCAGACGGACTCCCAAAACGGGTCTCAAACGTCCGGGCTGATCGGCACCCCTCATATCAGACACAAATATGGAGCAAATATGGGGGAGCCCGGGCACGCCCACCTGACTGCCTGGCCCACCACCATCCCCACTGTCACGTTAGCCCGGCCCATCATGGACCCCACTAAATACCCTAATTGGGAAAACCCTAGACATATGCTAGTTCACTCTCCGTCCACTCCACTTCCCCTGCTCACACTCCGATTAGATGGACGGTGACAGAAGCAGCTCCGACGGATCGAACTTCGATGTGGAGGAGGTGGCCCTCTGCATCACATTGTGTCAGTCGCTGCAAGACCAAGGCGGCCCCGACGATAGTGGATCTGCATCCTCCTGGCTCGTCTCACTCCAGCGGATTGCCGACGGTGATGGATCTGCATCCTTCGGGGCCGTCACACGTCGACGGAGCAGCGATAACGTCACCATCCCTTCCCGCGAGGAGTTCAGCTCCGGTCGCCCCCGCTCCGGGAGGTCGACTTCGGCTCAGGTACGCGGCCCACCTCCACCACCTTCTGCTCCGAAAGCGGTGCCCGTCCACCACTGGGTCCTCGTTCCCACGTCGGGGATGGGGCGCACGAGGACGCCGGAGTGGAAGGCACATTGCTAGCAGTCCCGGCAACGGCGCCAGAAAAGAACTGCTTCCAGTTGCTCAACAATTAGCAATTGTCTTGCAATGGCCCACCAGCGTGTGGGATCGCGGTAGTTTTCGAGGGTAGAGTATTCAACCCAAATTTGTTGGTTCGACACGATGGGAGTGAAAGGATATTCTCCAGTATTAGCAGTTGAGTCGTCAGCTCAACCACACCTGAAAGATTAGTATCTGCAAGCAAGATCTAAGCAGCAAAAGTAGTATGATAGCAACGGTGCGAGAAACGATCTCTTGACAAGGCAGACTATTCCTAACTGAAGTATCAATGGCGCCAGAAAAGTGTTGTAGCAGGCAGTAGCAGTGCAACAAGTAACAACAGTGGCAAGGAACAGCAATAGTGACAGGAGTAGCAAGTAGCGACAGTAGCAAGTAACAGCAACATCAAGTAACAGTAGTAGCAACAGTAGTGGTAGCAGCAGCAGGACAAAGCAAGTAATAGTAGCAGCAAGTAAGAGTAGCAGCAACAGTAGTAACAGCAGCAGAGAAAAGTAAGTAACAGTGGAAGTGGGACAAACTCGTAGGAAATGGATCGGTGTTTCATTGGATGACATTCATCATGCAACAGTTATAACACGGAGAGATATGTGGCTAGCTCCCGTTCGTCAATGTGATGTAGGCATGCATTCTGTGTGTAGTCATACGTACTTAGGGAAAAGAACTTGCATGACATCTATTGTCCATCCCTCCCGTGGCAGCTGGGTCCAAATGGATACTACGGGATATTAAGGTTCTCCTTTTAATAAAGAACCGGACCAACGCATTAGCACTTGGTCAACACATGAACTCCTCAAACTATGGTCATCACCGGGAGTGGTTCCGGTTATTGTCACTCCGGGGTTGCCGGATCATAACACATAGTAGGTAACTACAACTTGCAAGATCGGATCTAAAACACACATATATTAGTGACAACGTAATAATTTCAGATCTGAAATCATGGCACTTGGGCCCTAGTGACAAGCATTAAGCATGGCAAAGTAGTAGCAACATCAATCTCAGAACATAGTGGATACTAGGGATCAATCCCCGTGAAAACTAGCTCGATTCCATGATAGATCTCATCCAACTCATCACCGCCCAACGAGCCTATGAATAGATTACTCACAAACGATGAAGAGCTTCAAGGAATTGGAGAGGAAAGAAGGTTGCTGACGACAATGGCGACGATCTCCTTGATCCGGAGCCCAAAACGGACTCCAGATCTGCCCTCCAGGGCAAGAACGGCATGTGGCGGTGCCTCTGGATCGTGAAACGCGATGAAAATCTTCTCTCTTGATTTTTTCCGGGACGAAAGGCAATAAATAGCGCTGGAATTGGGGGTGGTAGAGCCACGTGGGCCCCACAAGCCTGGTAGCCACGGCCAGGGGGAGGCCGCGGCTACAGGGCTTGTGGCCCACTGGCCCATCCCCTCCGGTGGATCTTTGCGCAGGTATTTTTTCATATTTTCCAGAAATATTCTCCGTAAATTTTCAGGACGTTCCGAGAACTTTTATTTCTGCACAAAAACAACACCATGGCAATTCTGCTGAAAACAGCGTTAGTCTGGGTTAGTTCCATTCAAATCATGTAAACTAGAGTCCAAAACAAGGGCAAAAGAGTTTGGAAAAGTAGATACGATGGAGACGTATCAACTCCCCCAAGCTTAAAACCTTGCTTGTCCTCAAGCAACTCAGTTGACAAACTGAAAGAGAAAGAAAAACTTTGACAAACTCTGTTTGATCTTGTTGTTGCAACTATGTCTAACTCATAACCAGAATTTCAGCAAGATCACAAGTTAACCACATAAGCAAGTGACACATAGGTCTCACGGAAAACTAATATCAATGGCATAATCAGCTAGCGAGGAAATAATAATGAGTTTCAGATACCAACAATTCAATCAAAACAAGTATGAAGCAATATGAATAGGTGGTATCTCGCTAACTCTTTCTGAGACTGCAAAACATAAATGCACAACACTTTCAAAGATCAAGGGCTGACTAAACATTGTAATTCATAGCAACGAAGATCCAGTCATAGTCATACTCAATATCAATCAAAAGCAAAGCATAAAAATGACAGAGGTGCTCTCTAATTGGTGCTTATATAAGAAGAGGATGGCTCAACAGGAAAATAAATAGATAGGCCCTTCGCAGAGGGAAGCATTGATTTGCAGAGGTGCCAGAGCTCAAGCTTTGAAAACAAAGATAATAATTTCATGCTTTCATTGTTAATGCAATGACCAAGAGTTCTCAATATCTTACATGCTACTCATGCTATAGGCGGTTCCCAAGTAGAAAAGTAAATTTTTAACTCCCCCACCACCAATCAATCACACTCCACGGCTAGTCGTATCCTCGGGTACCATCCATACTAACATCAATCCACGGGGAGTCTTATTTTACAATTATGTTTTCGATTTAAGCGTGGAACTGGGCATTCCAATTGCCGGCCCCTTTCTCGTGAATGACAGTGAATAAACACATGTCGAGGATAACACGCCTAACATGGAAGATACCAATAGCCTCCTGTCACCACATGAGCGGTTCGGGCATCCAAAACAGATTATTTCTTGAAGGTTTAGAGAATGGCACATGCAAATTTACTTGGAACGGCAGGTAGATACCGCAAATAGGTAGGTATGGTGGACTCTTATTGAAAAACTTTTGGGTTTATGGAAGTGGATGCACAAGCAGTATTCCGCTTAGTACAAGTGAAGGCTAGCAAAAGACTGGGAAGCGACCAACTAGAGAGCGACAACAATCATCATGATGCAATGAGTTTGACTAACATTGAGTGCAAGCATGAGCAGGATATAAATCACCATGAACACGAACATCATAGAGGCTATGTTGATTTTGTTTCAACTACATGCATGAACATGCGCCAAGTCAAGACACTTGAATCATTCAAAGGAGAATACCATCCTATCATACTACATCATAGTCATCTCAAAATCTATGTTGGCATTCAAGACAACCCACTATAAGCTCCTAGCTAATTAAGCATGGCATCAGAAACTATGATCTCTAAGTTGTCATTGCAAACATGGTTCTCTCTCAACAAAGCTGAATCTGGGATGACAAGCTAGTCATATTTACAAAAACAAAATAGATAGAGTTCATACCAGCTTTTCCAATCTCAGTCACTTCATCATATATCATCATTATTGCCTTTCACTTGCACGATCGAACGATGTGAACAATAATAAGAGTTATCGTGCATTGGACTAAGCTAAATCTGCAGGCAAACACAAAGGAGAAGACAAAGTAATATGGCTCTTTAACAAATGAACAGGTATACATGCGAGAGCCACTAAACATTGTAACCATGGTCTTCTACCTCGACTCAAAGAAAAAGAAAACTATTTACACGGGAAAGCTCCCAACAAGCAAAAGAAGAAAGGAAAATATTTTTGGGTTTTCTCAAAAGGACACAAAACAAGAAAACAGGAAAACGAAAATAAACTAGCATGGATAATAAGGTGGAAAAGTGTAAACACCGACTAACAAAGTGAAAGCATAAGCATGAAAGTAAAGTTGGTGCAAACACGTACTCCCCCAAGATTAGGCTTTTGGCCTAGCTTGGTCTACTCCCAAGGAGGGAAATAACCAGCTCTAGGACACTCCAGAGCGGACTGTGGATGCCACTACTGTGTGAGATCCTCTGGCTCCCATTGATAAACTGGCGTCTGGTACTCGACTGGCGGCTCGGGCACGAGTACCTGTGGTTGGGCCAAGCCCCAATATGCGTAGATGTTCGAGGGCATAATAGTGTACCTGCCTGCATGAAGATGAACAAAGAAGGAGCAGGCAAAGTAATAGTCTCTCAAGTACCCTGACTAAATACGAGGTTATAAATCATCCGTCTACTTGCATCTCTATCCAGAAAATCATGGCGAACCATGCTGTCATAATCCAGATATTTCTCAGGAAGAAGCATTTCTTCTTCCTCCTTCAGTCTAATGGGAATCTCAAAGTGTCTGGCAAGACGGGTAGCATAGATACCTCCATAGACGACACCTTTGGAACGGTTTGTGTTCAACCGCTGAGCTACTATAGCACCTAGGCTATAAGTCTTATTGTTATAAAGGCTTTCGCGCAAAACCGCAAGGTCTGGAGAGATAAGTGATCTAGCCTCCCCACAGCCAATCAAACATTTTCCCACAAATAATGAGAAGTACCGAAGCACAGGAAAATATATGCTAGCAATTCTAGCGTGAGACACTCCTCTCTCCTCTCCAACAGCAATAGTATCTATGAAAGCCTCCATGTCCCGTGGACGAGGATCATGAATATCCCCAACATTAGGTAATTTGCAAACATTGCAAAAATCCTGTAGTGTCATGCGCTGGGGGATATCGTATAACATGAACTCAACCATAGGAGGATTCTTCCTCGGATAAAAGTTGAAGCTTTGAACGAAAATATTGGTGAGAAGGAGGTATTGTGGGCACTTATCTTGAACGAACGCGGTAAGACCTGCGTTCTCCACCAAGTAATAAATGTCTTCATAAAGCCCAGCGGCGCGCAAAAATTCATCACATGGCCACTCGCACGCTCGATCTTCTGTGACTCGAGGAACCACGTACTTGGGGTGATTATTCTCATCCTCCTTGGGGTTACGGCTTGAAGAGCCTCTCAAGAACCTCCTCATATTTTCCCTTTTCTAACTCTGAAAAGTTCTGAAATTTTTAGAGACTTCGAAAGAAAAGTGAGTAAGGATTAACCCAGCTCGTAGCAACTACTCCTACTTGTTCCTAGATACCGTATCACGCGTTAAAACTACTTGGGACCAGTTAAAATCAACATTTCAAGCTCAAGAAAAGGGTCACCAAGGTAGCAAGAATACGCGAAGGATAAAGCACTAGAGTAGAAACTAATTGGACCAATGGAGGAGTCACTTACCAAGGAGTAATTTCCCCAAAACGGTTCGGAGAATGGTGCTTTGAGCAAGGAGATCGAAAATCACAGCCAAATGAGGAACAACACGGGTTTGAGGTGCGAAACGATTTTTTTTCAAGGTAGAAGAAGAGGATGGGAGCTGGAATGAGTGGAGGGGGTCCCTGTGGGCCCCACAAGCTTGGTAGCCGCGGCCAGGGGGAGGCCGCGGCTACAGGGCTTGTGGCCCACTGGTGTGGCCCCCAGGCCAGCTCCGAGTCCTAGTATTTTTCAAAAAATCCAGAAAAAAATCATATTTGATTTTGAGGACCATCGGAGAACTTTTATTTTCAGGGTACTTTTCTCCGGAACGCTAAAGCAAAAAATAGGAAAAAAACTAAACTAAATATATAATTTTCCTGCTAAGCAACAGAAAGTGAAAGCTTAAAACAGAGGTATGTGACTCCTTGATTCATCCATTTCATGGTCATCGAAAGAAATCCGTCAATGGGGTTGATAAAATCCTCATGACAAAACTTTTTCGAATCGCAAAAGGAAACGGAGAATTATCGAATAGCCACTAAGTCACCTCAATGGGGATATGAATCTCCCCAACAAGCAAATCATACTTCATCTTAACACGAGGAATAGGGCATTCAAAGTTCCCAATAAGAATCGATGAAGTTTTTTCGATGGCATTGATGCAATGTACTTGATATCATTTCTTCAGAATGTGCACTGTATGCTCATTACCGTTGACATGGAAGGTGACATTGCCTTTGCTGCAATCTATAACAGCCCTTGCGGTGTTTAAGAATGGTCTTCCAAGAATGATCGCCATGGCATCATCCTTAGGAATATCCAGGATAACAAAGTCCGTCAAGATAGTAATGTTAGCAACCACAACAGGCACATCCTCGCAAATGCCGACAGGGAAAGAAGTTGATTTTTCGGCCATTTGCAGAGAAATTTCAGTGGGTGTCAACTTATCCAGTTCAAGTCTATGATAAAGAGAGAGAGAGGCATAACACTAACACTGGCTCCAAGGTCACATAAGGTAGTTCTTACGTAGTTTCCTTTAATGGAGCATGGTATAGTGGGCACTCCGGGATCACCAAGTTCCTTAGGAGTTCAACCTTTGAAAGTGTAATTGGCGAGCATGGTGGAGACTCAAGATCTGGTATCTTTCGTTTATTAGTCACGATATCTTTCGTGTACTTGGCATATGGAGACATTTTGAGCATATCAATTAACCGCATCTGTAGAAAGACGGGTCTCAACACTTCAATAAAGCGCTCAAAATCCTCATCATCCTTTTTCTTGGATGGCTTAGGAGGAAAGGGCATGGGTCTCTAAACCCATGGCTCCCTTTCTTTACCATGCTTCCTAGCAGTGAAGTCATTCTTATCGTATCTCTTAGGTTGTGGGATATCAGGATTAACCGTCGGTTCAATCTCCACATCCTTATCATTGCTAGGTTGACCATTATTATTAACATCGCTGTCCATATTGTCACTAGGTTCATGTTCATCACCAGATTGTCTTTCTGCATCAGACGCAGAAATATCATTTGGTTCTTCAAGTGTGACAGTATTTGGTGAACTGACATGTAGGTTTCTATCATCCTTCTTCTTCTTAGGATGATTGGGTGTATAAGCATTAATTCCTTGAGAATCTTGATCAATTCTCTTAGGATGGCCTTTAGGATACAAAGGTTCCTGAGTCATTTTGCCTCCTCTAGTAGTGACTTTGACAGAGTTGTCATTTAATTCATTGAGCAAGTCATTCTGAGCTTTAAGTACTTGTTCTACCTGAGTAGTAATCATAGAGGCATGTTTACTCAGAAGCTTCAGATCATTGACATTTCTGTCTACACAAGCACTTAAATGACTAAGCATACGAGTACTTTGTTCCAATTGTGTGCTAACATAATCATTGAAACTCTGTTGTTTGGCAACAAAGTTGTCAAATTCATCAAATCATAGGCTAGCAGGTTTGTTAAAAGGAATATCACTCTCATTGAATCTACGCTGAGAATTCACCTCTACTACTTGTATCGGGTTATCGAGACCATGGATCGCTTCAATGGCCAGTAGATTTTTGACTTCTTCAAATCTAATGCCTTTCTCTTGCATAGATTTCTTGGCTTCTTACATATCTTCAGGATTGAGGAATAGAATACCTCTTTTCTTAGGAGGTGGCTTAGGAGGTGGTTCGGGAATAGTCCAAGCATTATCGTCTTTGAGTTGAGCAAAGTTGTATATTTCCTACAAGGCAGCTTGCTTCTTATGGGCAGGGAAATATTTCTCACAGAAGTAACAAACCATATCCTGGGGACTACTCACACATCCAGGAGCAAGAGAAGTAAACCAGGCTTTAGCGTCATCCTTTAGAGAGAAAGGAAACAACTTAAGGATATAGTAGTAGCGGATCTTCTCCTCACTAGTGAAAAGGGTGGCTATATCGTGAAGTTTGGTAAGATGGGCTACGACCATCTCAGACTCATAACCGTGGAAAGGATCAGATTCGACTAGAGAGATTATCTCACCGTCGACAGAGAATTCATAATCCTCATCGGTGATAAAGATAGGTGAAGTGGCAAACTTCGGGTCATATTTCATCCTAGCTTTCAGAGATTTTCCTTCCACTTGAGAAGTAATTTCTCAGCGTCATAGGCATCCTTACACGCAAGAAAATCCTCAGCTATCTCTCCCTCCATAACATAACCCTCAGGTATATCAGGCAATTCATATCTAGGAGAGCTGGATCTAGCAGGAGCAAAAGCAGGTTCTATCTCAATAGTATCGGCAGTTTCAGAAGCATCATGAGCATTGGCAGTGACTCTAGCAATATGAGCATCAAGGAATACCCCTAGTGGCATATCAAGCAAAGTAGTTTCTCTAGCAGTATCAAGCATAGCATCATCAGGCAAAATAGCATCTCTAGCATCATCAGGCAAAGTAGTATCAAGCATAGCATCATGGATAGCAGTATCAGGCATAGCATCTCTAGCAGTATCAGGCATAGCATCTCTAACAGTATCAGACATAGTATCATCAAGAATAGTAGCATCATAAGCATCATCAATAGCAGTAGCATCATCTAGCATAGGCGACATATCAAGATTTCTAGTAGGAGGTGGTGTCGCAAACTTACTCATAACTGAAGGTGAATCAAGTGTAGAGCTAGATGGCAGTTCCTTACCTCCCCTCGTAGTTGAGGGCAAGACTTTGGTTCTTGGATCTTTCAGATTCTTCATAATGATCAGAAGATATAAATCCCAAGTGACTCAGAGAATATAGCTATCCTCTCCCTGGCAACAGCGCCAGAAAAGAGCTGCTAGCAGTCCCCGACAGCGGCTCCAGAAAAGAACTGCTTCCAGTTGCTCAACAATTAGCAATTGTCTTGTAATGGCCCACCAGCGTGTGGGATCGCGGCAGTTTTCGAGGGTAGAGTATTCAACCCAAATTTGTTGGTTCGACACGATGGGAGTAAAAGGATATTCTCCAATATTATCAGTTGAGTCGTCAGCTCAACCAGACCTGAAAGATTAGTATCTGCAAGCAGGATATAAGCACCAAAATTAGTATGATAGCAACGGTGCCAGAAACGATCAGTTGACAAGGCAGACTATTCCTAACTGAAGTATCAATGGTGCCAGAAAAGTATTGTAGCAGGCAGTAGCAGTGTAACGAGTAACAACAGTGGCAAGGAACAACAATAGTGACAGCAGTAGCAAGTAGCGACAGTAGCAAGTAACAGCAACAACAAGTAACAGTAGTAGCAACAGTAGTGGCAGCAGCAGCAGGACAAAGCAAGTAACAGTAGCAACAAGTAACAGTAGCAGCAACAGTAGTAACAGTAGTAGAGCAAAGCAAGTAACAGTGGCAGTGGGACAAACTCGTAGGCAATGGATCGGTGATTTGTTGGATGACATTCATCATGCAACAGTTATAACACGGAGAGATATGTGGCTAGCTCTCGTTCGTCAATGTGATGTAGGCATGCATTCCGTGTGTAGTCATACGTGCTTAGGGAAAAGAACTTGCATGACATCTATTGTCAATCCCTCCCGTGGCAGCGGGGTCCAAATGGATACTATGGGATATTAAGGTTCTCCTTTTAATAAAGAACCGGACTAATGCATCAGCACTTGGTGAACACATGAACTCCTCAAACTATGGTCATCACCGGGAGTGGTTTCGGTTATTGTCACTCCGGGGTTGCCGGATCATAACACATAGTAGGTAACTACAACTTGCAAGATTGAATCTAAAACACACATATATTGGTGACAACATAATAATTTCAGATCTGAAATCATGGCACTCGGGCCCTAGTGACAAGCATTAAGCATGGCAAAGTAGTAGCAACATCAATCTGAGAACATAGTGGATACTAGGGATCAATCCCCGTCAAATCTAACTCGATTACATGATAGATCTCATCCTACTCATCACCGCCCTGCGAGCCTACGAATAGATTACTTGCGAACGATGAAGAGCTTCATGGAATTGGAGAGGGAAGAAGGTTGATGATGACGATGACGACGATCTCCTTGATCCGGAGCCCAAAACGGACTCCAGATCTGCCCTCCAGGGCAAGAACGGGATGTGGCGGCGCCTCTGGATCGTGAAATGCGATGAAAATCTCCGCTCTTGATTTTTTCTGGGACAAAAGGGAATAAATAGTGCTGGAATTGGGGGCGGCAGAGCCACGTGGGCCCCACAAGCCTGGTAGCCGCGGCCAGGGGGGAGGCTGGGGCTACAGGGCTTGTGGCCCACTGGTCCGTCCCCTCCGGTGGATCTTTGCGCATGTATTTTTCATATTTTCCAGAAATATTCTCCGTAAATTTTCAGGACGTTCCGAGAACTTTCATTTCTGAAGAAAAACAACACCATGGCAATTCTGCTGAAAACAGCGTCAGTCCGGGTTAGTTCCATTCAAATCATGCAAATTAGAGTCCAAAACAAGGGCAAAAGAGTTTGGAAAAGTAGATACGATGGAGACGTATCACACATACAACCCATCGAGGGCGGCAGCGGGCTAGGAAGAGGGGGGAGGCTTTGGCCGAGCGACGTTTGACCTCGAAGGCGCCGGTCGAGCCCGAGAACGCCGCTCCTCCGCCGCAAGAATGTCGAGGCGCTCCGACTGGCCATCCATTTATCGGAGCGCGAGGCAGCGAAAGCAGCCCGCCCCGTGAAGGGGCGGGGCCGCCTGCACCGCACGATGTCCGACATGCGGTGCAATTCTGACGAGGATGACAACGACTTCTCCACCACGTCCGGCTCTGATGACGACGACGACATTGCTCCACCGCATGTTGACGCCTACATCGAGGAGGGGCACATAGGCGTGGATGACAGGAAGGGGAAGGGGGCGGTAAGGAAATGGTGATTTCCTCCGCCCGTCCCCATTTTGTTCATATTTTAGTTATGCTTAAGTAGTTTCTTTTATGAATTCCAAGATGAACTACAATGAACTATGATCCTTTTGTTCGGCGAAGCAATCGGATCCGATAAAAGATGTTGATCTCTTGTTTTACGTAGTGGTGCATGCGTTTGTATGGATATGAGAGTTCTGATACAAAGTATGCGGATGTGGAAGGCAAAAAATAAGGCGTCTCCGGTCAGTGCTCGCGGACGCGTCCGCGGGCGTTTGAGGGGCCGTATTTGCAAGGTCCGACTGTAAATGTTCTTACATATCACAACAGCTAGAAAAACTATTTTTCTTTTTTCTTTTTTTCCCGTCGATAGATTATCCTTCATTACACCAGGTGAACAGGTAGATCCATTCCATCGGTCTGTGTGGCCAATTCAGTAGATGAGATGGTAGTACTTCGGGAGTTTGGCCAAGAATGAAAAGACCCTCAGCTGGATGCTGACCGTTTCGACAAAGAGGGGGCCTTCCGGTTCATCACACCTGCTGGTCTTTTCCCTCTTTCCATTTGGGCCGTCCAGTCATAAATCTAAATCTGAATCTTATCACGTGGTGCCAGTTGCCACAACCATGCTAACGTCTACGTAGAGACCAAGCCTCCAAATGGTTCCTTTATGCTAATTACTTTCCCATGCGAATCGTGGTGATTTCCACCTGTATGAAGCAACTTGGATTCCCCTTCGTACTACAAACAACCATCCTAATGCCTCCCACGAATTAGTTCCCTGTGGCCTAGTCCATTCTTGAAAAAGCTATGCACTATTTCTATTGGGGAGTAAAGGATATATTTACTAGCACATGTATGAAGTTGGCTCACCTACCCAATCCCTTGGCAGATGTAAGTTAAGTTGGTTGTCTAGTGTTGGCCACCCATGTTATGTTTGTTGGAAATAATCTTGACATACGTGCAGTCGAGTCGTTGTGCCACTCATGATTGACCGGATCGCGAGGGAAGCTTCATGAACGCTATGTTTAGTTAGCTACAAATGCCTATACGTTAAGGTTGTTAGGATAAGTTGCGCGTCAGGTTGTTAGCCGGATGAGTCTGTTAGTGCATGCAATTAGGCTTGTTGGTGGTTTGTGCATGTGTGCATGGGTATGGACGACCGATGTGTGTGCACAACCTTCTACTCAAGAGATGTAAAGGGTCTAGTTTGTAGAGTGATCCAGAGATGAGGAAGAAGTAGTTTCCGGTGGGACCGTGGTATGCGCTCGGCCAGCAGAAGAGCTCCTTTGGGTAGTACCACGTGTGTGCATGTGTACCTTGGTGCGTGTGTTCGAGTCGTTGTGATCAATAAAACCAAGATATATGCATTCGTGCACCGCGGTGTTCGTCACCAAAAAAATTGTGGTGTCTCCTTCATCGATGTTTCTCCTATGTTTGTTACACCGGGAGGCTACTCGGAATGGGTCGTCGAGGAGGGTTAGTTTGCCTAAACAATGTTGTCATGCATCACCTATCATGCGAATGTAAGTCCAGGCCAAATTTATTGTTGATGAAAAAAATATGGACTCAATTTGCCCAAAGAGAGTGAATGAGGAAAAAAAGACAAACCCAACCCTTTGGTCACTTGTCACACCTGTGCATATGGGGTTGAAGAAGCAAATCCAGACCGTCCGACCCAGGCTGGACCCCTTTAGAAACAAAACATAACCAGACCACGCTGTCCAGACGGTTATGGGTGATTTGATTGTTGGTGTTGAAGATGCCTCTATGTTTTGTTAAAGAGTGCAATTCTTTCTTAGTAGTTTTGTTAGTGCACAACAAATATTCGATACATTTTGGAACATAAAAAAATAACTTAACAAATCATCAAGTAATACTCTGAAACAGGACAAACTTTGGCAAAGATCAGAAAACATGGAAAAAATATCAAAGTAACGAGATGCGGTGAATGTAAGAGCGGTACATGAAGGGCGTAACAACATGGTAGAAAAATAACTCTTGCTAGCAATCAGTTAGGTTTCCCGGCTAGAGAACCAGCGAGGCCCAGCTTGCACAGTGGTCTGCATCTATGGCATAGTTCAACAACCTCAGTCGTGGCCACCCACTCTGCATCTGCCCTAGCAGGATTCGGCAGGCTCGGTGCAGCCGAAGAAGCAAGCCGCCTCCTCCTGGTGACAGTTGGTCTTGCATGACGCAAGGCACCTGCACTATGCGGTACACATCCATCCTTTTGGGGCCAGGCAGGGCTCGCACTCGCAGGAATGATAGCAACGACATGTGCATGATCTTGACATTTATGTTTATTTTGACATGAAGCAACGCAGGAGTCCATTCCCGCTAGAAATGATTGTCCTAATACTTCCCAAGCCTAATAATTAGTACCCTACTATACCATTCATCGGTGGTGCAAATTAGCTACTCATTCCACCATCTCAACCTATCTACAAGTGCATAAAAGGAACTTGGACATTTAACACTCACGGTTCTTCCAATCGTTTATATAAAGTCCCAAACCAGGATGAGGACAGAAATCAATGAATTGTTTGCAAAGTATCCAGCTACCGGCACATGTACGTGGTTTGCTCACACACCCACTAACTTGTCAGATTCAATTTAAGTTGCAACATATCTGTAAGTGCATAAAAGGAACGTGATTAGCTGACTCACCCAGTAACTTGTTAGATCAAATTTGCATAAAAAATTCTTAGATTAAAGTTAAGCTGAAAATCTACGCCCATCTTACATTGTCAATTATCACTTGTCCTACAAATGTATTTGCAATCGCAACTGAATAAGGAAAAAGCCTAACCCAAGCCCCTCGTCATCACACCGGGGTGACATATTAGGGTGGGGTGCGCGGGGGGGGGGGGGGGGGTGGAGCATAACCATCCTTAGCCTTCACAATTTTAGCTTAGAAGTCATTGTCCAATGTTTTTTAAGGGGTATATCACAACGTTTTTTATGGGACCTTGACTAACAATGCTACACATATAGGTTTTTACACATACACGAGTTCTCTCGCCTGGTACACCTGCAAGTATTTCTATGAGGACCCCCGCGTCGTCGCCACCGAAGGCGGGCCTGTCCTCAGAATCTCGGTACAAATGATGAGAAGGTCATTCCCCGAGCAATACATGTACCACATCACATTGGCATGCACATAGTGGACGAGATCTGCGCGGTTGGCCTATTGTCTTGGGACGGCGACAATTACCACATTGCCGCATCAAACATGTGTTTGAGGGGCACGAGGGGGGCACAAACTTGGACCTTCAAGAAGCCCCTCTTGATACTGGAGGATGGAGCTGATACCGACGGGTTCATCAACAAGTATATACCGGACAAGGCTATCACCGTTTCCGGACGCGGTGGTGCCATGGCATTCGTGGACTTGTGCATTTGAATTCTCATTTGTGACGTGCTCAGCCAATGTCCCGAGCTGCACTATCTACTGCTGCCACCAGCATTCCTTCCCTCGCCAACGACGGTCGATCAACTACTCATTAGAACCTTCCGACATGACCATTGACATGTCGGGTGCCGAGGTGTGTTGTCCCTTCAACTCCTCGATTCGTACTGCTAGCTACCGCATGGGAACTACCACTACGACTATGAGTCCATGGGACCTACTCCAGAACTGGCAAGAGGACTATGTGTTTGATGCTAGGGAACTCTCAGTGGCATATAGTTTCAACATCATCGAGATGCAACCTGAGCAGTTGGAGTTTGAAGAAGACGATGAGCCAACTTTTCCTTGTCTCTTCGTTTATATGCCCACGTTGAGCTTACACGAAGGTAATGTTGTCTGCTTCTTGGCCAGGAGTCTTCACACGGGAAGACAACTTAGAGAGGTGTGGGCGATTGTTATCGATATGGCTAAGATGGAGCTGCAAGGAGACAATCTTGTTCAAATGTTGAGACACACAACACTTCACAGCACCATCAACAATTATCTAAGCACCAATGACTATTAGCTCTTTTTCAGACACTATTAGTTGATTACCTCGTATTCAGATATCTCTTGCCGGAGAGATAGGAATTGTTGTAGTTGACAGTCCAACAATATTGTCCTTCAGATAGTTGTTCATCTAGTGTTCACTAATTTGTTTGTTTAGTATCTAATGCTCAGCAATGTCGGAGTGTGATGTTTGTCGATGCTGCTTTCAGTCGGAACTGTGAGAAGCTATATGTAGTATCCAAAACAGGAAAAACAATCTAGTGACCCACAACATAGACAATTGGTGTGGGCACAAGCCAACCAATGTCTCCCAACGGCCTATTCTCAACCTTACATGTCTCCAGAAATAGTAATGATGGATCCTCAACTGGCTCCCTTAATACTATAAATGGTTTTCCTAATGCATCCCAAGCCGAATAATTAGTATGCTATGTGGTCCTTCATTTGTGCAAATTATCCCTACTCTTTCCACAATCTCAGCCTAGTTAGAAGTGCACATAGAAACCAGGATATCTTGCACATTTTCACAGTTCCTGCAGTGGTTTAAATAAATGCCGAAACCATGACAAAGAGAGAAAACTATGAAGTGTTGTCGTTGAGAAGCACAATACTGGAATTATTGGCACATGTGTGTGGTTGTCTCACACACATGCCTGATGTTAAGTTTCAATTCTACCACCCATCTTACGTTATCATGCACCACCTGTCCCGTGAGTCTAAGTCCAGTCGACATATGGGCTTCACTTTACTCAAAGAGAAGGAGCAAAAATTATGACCCGTACACTCCGTGGTCGCACTAGGGTGACATGGGGCAACTCTAACAGATCCTTTATATCGCCTCGACCCGTAAAATAACCGCCAGTTTATGGTTTGGTCCGGAAAAAATGACACGAACAGACCTAGTATCAAACCTCGGCGTGTAAAAGGCGCGGTAAATCTTCGCCATCAACCTTTAGATTAACAGATTGGTAGTCCGAACCGTGCTTAATTTTTATTGGGAGGGACATTTCCGAGCGGCCGTTCCCGCTTCCCCTTCCCTCGGCCACCATCGACCCCCCTCCGCCCGCTTCGGACCACCATCCCCGGCTGCCTGTCGCCACCATGGAAGCCTTCGAGCCATCGACCGTCACTGTTGAAGTCATCCACACGCCAACCGGTCCGCCAGATCTCATCAACGGCAATGTCGTGCCCGTCATCGTTCAAGGCTCCACAGTGCAAACCCGCAAACGGCACAACAATTTCGTTGTCCAGGGTGGCACTTCCGCAGCCCCGCTAGAAAGGCCCGCTGGCCCGGCGCCGCCGCCCCTGCGAATGCACTCCGGCTAGTGACGGTCGGGAAAGGCAAGGTGGCGTGTGTGAAACGCAAGAAGGCAGCCACAAGAGCTACCCAGCCAACAGTTCCCCCAATTGCACCAGCAAGATGTCATCGCTGGTCATGTCACGCTCGTCGTCGTTCAAGGCTCCATCGTGCAACCCCGCAAGCGGCAAGGCAACGTCGTCATCGTGGGCGAGACTTCCATAGACCCTGCCGGGAAGGCATGCGGGCCCACTAACGTGAATCCAGTCCGGCGAGCTATGACCCGGAAAGGCAAGGTAGCGTGTGTGAAATGCAAGAAGGTGACCACAAGAGCTACCCAACAACCACTTCTCCCAATTTCACTGGCAAGAGCTACCCCGAGCATGCCTGCCGACGACTATGCTATCGGCGCCTCCAACGTGTTTGATGAAATGGGCGCAAGGTATGATAGTTCGATTTCTTTACTTGTGATCTTCTGATGATAGCCGCAAGGCCTGATGGCCGGAGGGGGAATGGGTGGCGGTGGTAGACAGTAATGATGTTGAAGTTGATGGTCATGGAGGTGATGGTGGGGCTCTGTTGGCGGTGGTTGAGAGCGATTACGATGATGACGATGGTGGTGAAGGGTGTGGTCGCTTTTGCACGAGGTTCTTTGGCGTCATGATTGTAAACTATTATTAATTCATGAGCAAACTTTGTTTAATTGTTTAAATTTGAAGCCAATCGGGCGTCAGATGGGCCCGAGCAGACCACGCATCACGAAGTGTAAAACAGAATATTCAAAGAGCATTCTATTTTTTCAGTTATGTTCGGCCGCAGCCGGCATAAGCCCGCAAAACGTGTTTTTTGCAAACTGTAAACGCATTATAAGAGATCTGCTAGAGTTGCCCTAAGTTAGCACGAGGACTCAATTCTTCCCCAAGCAAATATTGGACACAATTCTTCGTGAAGGGCATAGTGATGGATGGAGAGAAAAAACAATCTATTAGTTATAACCACTCTGGTCTTTGGAAAATTTTCCTAACTCATTTCACAATGTTTTTGACGGGACCCTAAAGCTACTTTATTGCTTATGACCCTATTTTAAACACTGAAGACCCCTAATCGTCTTAAGTGTTCAAATAGATGTACATCTACATGGTTTGATTTACTAGCTATATCTTGCCGCCAAAATTCAAAGCATTTAATAAAACTTTATTACTTTACCCTTCATGGTAGCGAGATGAAATAGATAGTTGTCAAGAAGGAGAAGATGAAGTTGCAAAAGGTGTCAATCTTGCTCAGATCTGGACACACACAACACCGTCCTACAACAACATCTCTAGCTCCAGCCATATCATAGTTTAACACTAGTGAATACGTACATCGATCAATATCTCATCAATGACGACTATTAGGCAATTAGCTCTGGTTTGTCTTGTTTTGAGATAAATCATTATATCTAACTTTGTGCCGCACTGCAGGTAGCTCTTTAACGGGTTTTGTATTCACGGGGGAACGGATCATATGTCCCATTTTATAAGGGCACTTGAGTGAGATCCATTTCAATTTTTCATCCTTATTTTTGCCATGCGGTACCCAACCGAACTAATTGATTAACAAATTGTAGATTGATTATGTCCGTTATCGTCATGTTTGTGTCCCTCACAGCTGTGGAGGCGGAGGATGACTCCCTCGAAGTCGTAGTGGCAACTGCGGCAGCAGCAGTGCGGATGAGCTGGAATTGGAGTTTACGGGGGGTTGGCCTCAGCTCGAGTTGAATAGTACATGTGCAATATTGCTAACCTCAAACTAGAACAGGGATACAATGATGCTAACCTCAAGCGGTGTTTGAGGTGACTTAGTGTGGAAATTGTTAGATAAAACAAGATCAACGAGACACGAGAGACATAGATTTTTACGTGGAAACCTTTGCGGGAGAAAACCACGGACGAAGGCGCAATCACTATGAGGGTGGATTATTACAAGCACGAGACAACATGCCGTCTTTAGGTGCGACTACATGGAGTATATACGAGGGGCAATACATGAGAGTCCTTGGAGGACAAATAAACGAGTTGTACTCGTACGCGTCGCTAACAATGCAAAGGCACACCGTTTGTACTACGTCTAGTCCAATACGGTAGAATTTGGATCACAATTTAACAATCTCCACCTTGAGTCAAATTCTCTCCAGTAGTCGAAGAAAGTTAATAACTCCATCCAAATCAGCATAAACACCTTGTGTGTCAAAGTCCAACGGACTAGTGAGAAATACCAACTAAGTCTGAGCAAAGCTCAAACTTATTGGTAGGAAATGGCTTTGTCATCATATCAACTCGATTATCATGAGTACTTATCTTGCATACCTTCAAATCACCTTTAGCAACAACATCTCGAATATAGTGAAATCTGACATCAATGTGTTTTGTTCTCTCAAGATACATTGGATTCTTTGTAAGATATATAGTACTTTGACTGTCAGAAAATATGGTAGGGCAAGATGAATCTTCACAAAGCCCAGTGTACAAACCTCTCAACCAGATAGCTTCTTTGCATGCCTCAGAAATAGCCATATACTCGGCATCAGTAGTGGAACAAGCCACACTAGACTGCAAAGTTGGTCTCCAACTCACAGCACAACCACCAATGGTGAAAACATAACCTGTGAGCAATGTTCTCTTATCCAAATCACCAGCAAAATCAGAATCAACAAAACCAACAAGTCCATCTCCAATTTTCCCAAACTGTAAATAAGCACTAGAAGTACCTCGCAGGTATCTGAAAATCTACTGAACTGCTTTCCAATGCTCTTTTCCAGGATTATCCATGTATCTACTAACAACACTCAGTGCATAAGATAAATCCGTACAAGAACAAACCATGGCATACATAATGAACCAACTGCACTCGAATAGGAAACTCTAGACATGTACTCAATATCTGCATCTGACTCAGGACATAAGGCTGATGATAATTTGAAGTGTGCAGCTAACGGAGTACTTACTGACTTGGCATTATGCATATTAAAACGACGAAGAACTTTACCAATATATCCCTTCTGACTGAGATATAATTTTCCAAACGGTCTATCTCTGGATATTTCCATGCCAAGTAATTTCTTTGCTGCACCCAAATCCTTCATCTCAAATTCATTACTCAATTGCTTCTTTAGTTCATCAATCTCTAACATGCTCTTTGTTAGAGCATATATCTCCATATGTGGTTTTGGTAATTGATGACAATTCCTATGGACTAATGGTTGCCTTAAGTTATATTTATAGGATTTGTCCATAGGCACTTCTTGAAGTCCATCTGTTGGATTCAAGGAGTTTATATGATGACCAAGGTGATATTCAAGGTATTATCCAAAGAATGGTCATAGAAACACAAGGTTGATCAAGATCGTCATACAAAGAGTAAATCAAGATGATCAACACACAAAGTGTACAAGATGTACCGAGAGGGATCAAGTGATCCCATGGTTTGGTAAGCATTGTCCAGTACGTATTTGTGTACTAACCCATTGTCTTTGTGAGAGTTCTATGTGGGGGTTAGGTGTGTTTCCATGGGCTTGCGTCTAGATGAAGATCTCATACAACCCATGAAGGATGACGTCAAGTGGTGATCGTCATCAAGATTGTGGTGTGCAAGTTCAAGTGGATCAGCACGAAGATATCATGCTTGAAGCTTGCCGTCCATGTGGTGGCAATGGACTTGTGAAGATATGCTAAAGAGTGGCTCACGCATAGTGAGTATGGGGAGCAATCAACTAGTCTTCATCAAGCCAACGCAATCAAGAAAGGTGGTCCATCTTGAGGAAGCCAAGATGATCATCATCTAGCTCAAGAGGACGAGGTGCAAGGTATAGGTTTGCCCTTGATAGGTTTTCTGTTTAGGCTAGATTGCTATACTGTCAAGGGGGGCTCTCAAGTGAGTAGCTTGATCGTATCGTTCGTTGAGAGCTCAAACCATTTGCATCCTTGCATCATACTTCTTGGTTCTTGTTTGGTGTTTCTCTTTGTGAGTTTTAGAGCTTATGGTCATCTTCATGACAAGCTCGAGTTCATCGAAAACGGAGTCCATATGCATCTACTATGATGTTTTCGATGTTGGAGTTTTTGCCGGTTCTTCATTCATAGAGGACTCACATCTCTATATCATTGGCATTTCATATCTACATGGTCTTAAGATTTCTAACAAGCTTGGGTTTGCTTGATTCGGAGCTCGTATGCAAAAGTTATGGTTGCTTCAGTGGCGAGCGGTAGTACCGCTGGACCTAGCGGTAGTACCGCTATAGTTGGCGGTAGTACCGCTGGCCCTAGCGGTAGTACCGCTAGAGCTGGCGGTAGTACCGCCCGTGGTGAGCGGTAGTACCGCCCGTGGTGAGCGGTAGTACCGCTCCGGGACTTTAGTACCGTCATCTTTGCGGCTGTACTACGTCGAACCTTTTTGCGAAGACTTTCTTGGCGGTGGTTGGCCCGGTAGTATCCTTGCGCTACCATGGGCTCAGCGGTAGTACCGCTGCAGCCAGCGGTAGTACCGTTGGAGGGTCAGCGGTAGTACCGCTGCAGCCAGCGGTAGTACCGCTGGGCTTGGGCTGTAAGTGGGGGTAACGGTCTGATTCCTTCCCCCACCATATAAAGGGGGTCTTCTTCCCCCTTGGTCTTATCCATCTGTTTAGCTCTTGTTCTACCTCCATTGTTGACATTCCTAGAGCTTGCTTACTCTCAATCCCTCCAATGATTCTTGCTTGTTATTGAGGGAAAAGAGAGAGGAGATCTAGATCCACATCTCCACCAATCACTTTCTCCTCTATGTCAGGGGAACCCCTTGGATCTAGATCTTGGAGTTCTTTGTGAGCTCCTTGTTCTTCCTCTCATATTTCTCCATAGCTTTCGTTGTTGTGGAGGGATTTGAGTGTGAGGGACTTGACCACTTCGTGTGTTCTTGCCATTGCATTGGTTGCATCGGTTTGAGTTCTCCAAGGTGATACATGGAAGTGAAGTTTGAGAAGCTTATTACCTTTGGTACTTAGTACCCTAGATATTGTTCTTCGTGGATGCTTTGGCGTCCTAGAAGCTTGGTGGTGTCTTGGAGCTCAAGAATTGTGGTGTAAAGCTCCGGGCAAGCGTCGGGGTCTCCAATTAGGTTGTGGAGATTGCTCCGAGCAATTTGTACGGGTAACGGTAACCGCCCCCAAGGGTTGCCACGTGTACGGGTTCGGTGACCGCCCCCAAGGTTTGCCATTTGTACGGGTTCGGTGACCGCCCTCAAGGATCCCTTAGTGGAATCACGACATCTTGCATTGTGCGAGGGCGTGAGGAGATTACGGTGGCCTTAGTGGCATCTTGGGGAGCATTGTGCCTCCACACCGCTCCAACGGAGATTAGCATCCGCAAGGGTGTGAACTTCGGGATACATCATCGTCTCCCCATGCCTCGGTTATCTCTTACCCGAACCCTTTACTTATGCACTTTACTTCATGATAGACATATTGTTTATTGTAATATATCTTGCTATCACTTAGTTGTTTATCTTGCTTAGCATAAGTTGTTGGTAAACATAGGTGAGCCTAGTTGTTTGTAGATTTTGTGCTTGACAAATTAAACGTTAGTTTTATTCCGCATTTGTTCAAGCCTAACCCTTAATTTTTTTAAAGCGCCTCTTCACCCCCCCTTTAGGCAACATCCTCGTCCTTTCACTCTTAGCAGCAATTAACATATCATCAACATAAAGGAGCAAATAAATAGTTTAACCATTGACAGTTTTCAAATAAACACAACTATCATAATTAGACCATTTGAAACCTCGAGTGAGCATAAAGGTGTCAAATCTCTTGGACCACTGTCGAGGGGATTGCTTCAATCCATAAAGAGATTTCTTGAACTTACAAACAAGCTTTTCTTTTCCAGGAATAACAAAACCTTCAGGTTGTTCCATATAAATATCCTCTTCTAATTCTCCATGTAAGAATGCAGTTTAACATCCAATTGTTCAAGCTCAAATCATTCATGGTAACAATACTAAGGAAAGTGCGAATAGAGCTATGCTTCACAACAGGAGAAGACTTCGTTATAGTCAATACCTGAAATTTGGCTATAACCTTTAGCAACCAACCTTGCTTTATGTCTTGTCCCATCATTGGCAGAAACACCTTCCTTTATTTTGAAAACCCACTTGCAACGAATATGTTTCTTCTCTCTAGGTAATCTTACCAAATCCCAAGTGCCATCATTTTCAAGTGATTCCATCTCATCATGCAGAGAAGTCATCCACTTATTACTATCACCAGAAAAAATAGCCTCGGAATATGAAGAAGGCTCAACATTACCTTCAATTTCTTCTGCAACAGATAAAGCAAAAGAAACAATATTGCACTCCTCAACTAACCTTTCAGGTGCATTAATACCCTGCCTAACTGTGTCACGTGCGAGATTCAACTGGGTGGAACAATTGGCTGATTTGGAGTGACATGGTTATCATCAAAGACGGGTTCATCATGTGCATCAACATTTTCCTTATCAGAAGTATCACCTGAATCGATAACATGCTCCACCTGAAAAGTAGGGTGCTGAACAGTAGACTGTTGTTCACTCTCAAGAGGAACATTAGTAGATGGAACATCATGTGACATAGCAGATTCATTAAAGATAACATTTCTGCTAATAACAATCTTTTGTGTTTCAGGATTCCATAATTTAAAACCTTTAGCACCACCTAGTGACTTTTTTGCGAGATGGTCCCCATAAATCAGAATGCACATAATCAAGAATACCTTCAGTTGTATGAGTCGAAGTGTTGAACTTCACCCTCTTGTGCTTACCGAAGGTACAATGCTCACAAAATTTTAATTTACCAGTTAGATATCCTTTAAGAAGACCTCTCTTATTTAACTCTGGCAAACCAAGTTCACTCATATGTCCAAGACGCATATGCCAAAGGTTAGAAGCATCACAATCAGAATTCTTTGAAATAACCGGAGTAGCGTTACCTGAAGCGGTAGAACCTCGAAGGTAATAAAGACCATTGGTCGAACTTAAGTCACCTTTCATCACAATGAGAGAACCTTTGGTGACCTTCAAAACGCTATCTCCACCTGAATACTTGTATCCCTTTGCATCAAGGCCACTCATAGAGATAAGATTTCTCTTCATCTTCGGAATATACCGAACATGTGTCAAAGTTCTGATTGTGCCATCAAACATCTTGATTCCAATGGAACCTATGCCTTCAATATTGCATGGTGAATTATCAAAGCCCAAAACGGAACCAGCAGCAGTAGTAGAATCAAAAGTAGTAAACCAATCTCTATACGGGCACATATGAAAAGTACACGCAGTGTCAAGTACCCACTCATCATTGATCTCAGCACATCCAGCAATAACAACAAGAGCTTCATCGGAACTTTCATCACCAGCAACATTAGCAGAATTTTCACCTTGTTTGTTACCTTTCGGTTTATATGCGTCGTTCCTCTGTTCCTTGTTCGGCAACTTGAAACATTCTGAGATGTCATGCCCGTCTCTCTTGCAATATCTGCAAGACTGCTTCTTGTCTCTGGATTGCGACCGACCCCTTTGACCGTTCTTACTTTTGCCACGGTTTTCATTATGTGAGTTCTTCTCCTTTATCTTGCCACAAACAGATAATCCCGGCTTGGGATGAACCCGAACCATCATGAGGCACCATCAATTTCATCTTCTCCTTAGAGCTCAAAGCTTCATAAACTTCATTAAGCGTGAGAGCGTCACGACTATATAATATGGTGTCTCGAAAATTGGTATTAGAACTTGGCACTGAACAAAGTAACATTAAAGCAGTATCTTCTTCATCATATGTAACCTCCATTTCAGCTAGATCAGATACGATCTCTCTAAATTTACAAATATGATTCAAAACGTTACCTCCCTCGGATAACCTGTGCATGAATAATTTTTGCTTCAGATGCATCTTGCTGGTGAGATCTTTTTTCATGTATATCCCTTCCAGCTTTAACCATAGAACGGGCAGTTTTCTCGCTCAAAACTTCGTGCAAAATATTGTTATACAAATGAAGTTGAATTTGTGACAAAGCCTTACGGTTCCTTCTTTTCTCCTCAGCAGTCCAATCCTCAATTCTATTCTTCCCAAAACTATCGAGTGCATCATCATAGTCGGCTCGCGTCAACAAGGCCCGCATCTTGACTTGCCATAGGGTAAACCTTGTGTCACGATCCAGCAGCGGAAGGTCGTACTTCATGGATGTCATGAGTAGATAAATCTGTGTATACAAAGTAGTACAAGCCGGTAGAAAATTCTTGATAAAATTAATATGCGGATAAAACGAAATAGGATAAATAACACCTAGTAGCTGTCGGGTAGATGTAGCAATTGAAGAGGAAAAAAATCTAATCTACTAGTAACTAGTAGTACTAGTCTTCACGTGTTGATGGATTGATGTGCATCGATTAAAATCGCAAGTAGCAGCAGCTCGTAGTTGGTGGCTTCACGTGGAGCAGCAGCAACTTGCCTGATGCCTTGTTTGGTACTAGTGTTTTTAAAGAGATTGGTGGAGATAATCCCCCAAGAGATTGGTTGAAACCCTAACCTTCACCCAATCCCTTCAAATCCCCATTTATCCCCAATACACTAGGTAGGGGTAGCGTATTGGGTATTGAGAAAAATGCACTATAATTTTGGAATTTGAGGGGAAATATGGGGATGAAACATGTCAAATGCACTAAAACCAAATGGTGTTATGGGATGTGTGGGGATTGAGGGGTTTGACCGTGATAATTCCCACAAATTCCCTAAAATACACTAGTACCAAACAAGGCCTCATGGATTCTTTTTGACTCGCGTCTTGCAGCCTGTAGGCGGCAACAACGGCACTCCTTCTGGCGCGTGGCTCGATGAGGAATCGGGATTAAGGCGTTGTGGTCTGGACGAGGCGGCGATGAAACCGAGGTGCGAGGCGCTCCTGGCGAGCCAAAAAAACCGGATCGGGTTGGGGGACAGCGGCTCGACGACTTATATGACGCAGCGTACCGCGGCCGCAGCAGTCGGAGTTCCTATCAAACTCTTGTCTCAAACGAATCTCGTATATTAAAAACCTTAGCTCTTAGATAAAAGGAGATCAATAAGACACGAGAAACACAGATTTTTACGTGAAAATTCTAACGGGAGAAAATCACGGACGCACGAAGGCGCAATCACTATAAGGATGGAGTATTACAAGCACGAGACGACAGACTGTCTTTAGGTGCGACTACATGAAGTATATACGAGGGGCAATACATGAGAGTCCTTGAAGGACAAATAAACGAGTTGTATTCATGCGCGTCGGTACCAACACAAAAGCCCACATTGTTTGTACTACGTCTAGTCGAATCACAATTTAACAGGAACTCCAGCAACAAGGTCGCGGATGTCTCTAGTTATATTTCCGTTTTTCTCTGAAGGTGCAAACAGTGTGTCTTGTCTTGCTAGTGTGCAGCCCGTAAAATTGACGGTTTGAGTTTTAGATTACACACAACATAAAACAACTTAACAGATAAAAAAAACTGAGTACATATATCCACTTAATACATGGAATTGGCTAAACACATCGCGTTGCACTATATATCCACTTAATGCACTAATATTATTTAGTTTTTAGGAGCTTTGGTACGGTTGATGAGTTGATGAACAGATTTTCTACAAAATGGTACAATTAACCACCTGTTACAAAATGACTACGAACATAAACCCTATCGTGCTAAAGGAGTATTTGGCTCGGTCAATATGTATGGTGTATATATAAGAAGTCAAATTTAGAAAAGAAACATTGTAATGCTTCAGCACCCTATCCATCCACCATTCCGTAATGAGCTATGAAACTATCTAATAAGTACTACCTAGGTAATCCCAAAGCTCTTCACCCAAGAGGACTTAAGCACGCCTCTTTTCATATTTGACGCGTTTCTGCATTAAACAGGACGATGTTACTTATCGCACCAGTTGTGCATGATTCTCATGACAGATGCGGCGTCTGTAGCAACAGTGATTGTGACTTTAGGTAGAAATGATCTTCATAATGCCTCCTAAACCTAATAATGGGTATCCTACGGCGTACTTCATTGGTACAAATTAGGTACTCTTTCCATCATTTCAACCTAGCTAGAAGTGCATAAAAGAAACGAGGATATCTTGCACCTTTTCATAGTTTTTGGAATGGTTTATATAAATGCCGAAACCAGGAAGAGAAGAGAAAGGTATGAAACCATTTCATTGAGAAGTATGCAATTATTAGCACATGTACCCGGTCACTTGTCACATTCATGTTAAGTTGCCCATCTACCACCCATGTTTTGTTGCCATGCATCACATATACGTACTATGAGTAAGTTTAGTATAAGGTGATTGATGCTCAAAAGAATACGTGCTTCACTTCACTCAAAGACACTGAATAAGGAAAATCCGGACCCAAGCCACCCGTTGTCTCACTAGGGCGACATGGAGGGTGAAGTTAGCACAAGGACTCGATTCTTCCATAAGAAAATGGACACAATTACTTTCCAAGCACATGGTGATGGTGAGAGAGGAGAGAAAACAATTTTCTATTCCTAATCACCTTTAGACAGTTTGAAATTTATGCTAACAAACATCATTTCCCAATGTTTTGACAATACCTTAAAGCTAATTTATTGCTTATGACCCTGTTTTACAGACATCTAAGAGTCCTTACCATAAGTACAAATAGGTGTATACCTTTGCTTGTCTTGTTAAATAAAGCCTAATTTTTCAAACAAAAAATGGACCCCTTTGTTTCGACTCGCCACCATTAGCGGATCATTTGTGTGCCGATCTTTAATCAAATGCAAAAGAAGCTAGCTAGGATGTATCGACTCCACGTTCATAGTGCAATGAATCCGCTAGGCTTGTCTGATCAGCTAGAAGCCGACAACACTACCGCCACCGACCCCCTTGAGAGCTGCCTCCTCGACATCCGACCCTTCTTCACCAAGGACACCAACACCACCACGGCCTAATACCCAACCACCGAACCCGACAATGACCAGCACGCCATGGCCATACTAGCTAGGTCCTCGCTTGGTCCACCAGCACCTATTTCTCGAAGGACTCCCACGACAGGATAGTCTACCTTAGGATGGAAGTGCACATGATGAGAGGGCGTTCCCTAAGTAATACATCTACCAGCCCGGAGGTGGTGCTCCGTCACTCGATCTGATCCCATAGTCCAGCGATTTGCACATAGTGGATGAAATCCTTGCAGTTGGTCCTATGTCTCACGGCGGTGGTAGATACCATGTCACCGCAATGACCAAACATTCCATATGGTGGTACGAACTCTACCTCTCAGCTCCAAGATGGAAAGTTGGACCTTCTAGAAGCGTCTCCTTATACTGTAGGATGGAGCTGACCCCAACGACTTCATCGACATGCATATACCGGACAAGGTTATCACTGTTGGCTGTGGTGGTGACATGGCTTTCATTGACTTTTGCATTTGCGACGTCCTCGACTAATGTCATAGTCAGCACTATCTCCAACTGCCACCAACATACCTCCGCCCTCGCCAACGATGTTCGATCAACTACTCATTAGAACCTCACGACATGACCGTTGACATGTACGGTGACACCATCCGCATCAAATATATTGAGACACATTGTTTCATCAACTCCTCGAATTGAACTGCACCCACATGTAGCACTACATGCTACGAGACCATGGGGCGTACTCGAGGGCTGGCATGACGACGATGTGCTTGATGATAGGGAACTCTTGATGGTCGATGGTGTCAACATGAACGCGATGGTGTCGAGCAGTCGAAGTTCGATGGATACGACGAGGCAACTGTTGTTTGTATTTTCGTTGATATGGGCTAATAGCTCAAGCTCATGTACGACGTATTTCATGGTAACTGGAAGGAGTGCAACATTGTTAGAGAGAATGGTTGTGCCGCGACAGATTTGAGCATGTAAATAGCCCAAAATCACATGGGGTATTAAATTGGTCGTCAACCAAGCCCGTTTATGTTAAGACATGTGGGTCCAACTTAGTTAAGTCCAAACAACTGACTTTGTCGGGCCGCTCGACCGTGCCCCCACTCCCACTCTATCTCCCCCCTTCTTCTCCGGCGGTGGCGAATCTTGCGTTCTCGATGGCGGCGGCGGGGGAGCCCTCCTTCTCAACAGCGCTAGAGCCCTCGTTCTGTGAAAATCGAGAGTGAATTCGAACCCTATTGTCGTTCCCCTCTCGGGCACATAGATCTCAGCTTGTTTCCTTTATTTTCGGATGTTGAATCGATAGGTTGTGAGGGGAGCGTGTGGGCATATTGGGATGGAGCCGCAAGATCCAATTTCGAATAGGTAATGCGCCTCTCTCGGATCCTATTTTGAATGCAATTAGGGCCTCGTCTGCTCTTTCTCACAGTGCCCCCACTAATAGAGGGGATAGTGCCGCTCGGACCTTCGAATTGACCATCCATTTCTTTCCGTCAAAGGCAAAATTAGTTGATGGTAGCATACAGAACACTGAGAGAGACACAATTGTTAAATGGGATGTTGAGTTTACAAAGATTGATCCACAAGTTCTACAGAACATGGGAGAGAACGCGGTGAAGAAATGGGTGGAGAAAATTGAGGAGAGTATTGTTTGGGGTCCAGAGCAAGAAGTGTCACCGTTGCGGTTTGATGATTGAAATGGAGAGTATGTCAGAATATAAGATGGCAAACATATTGTTGAAGAAATCGGTCGAAAAAATGGCTGGACAAGAAAACAAGTTTTTTTTGCTGAGCTCGTTGATCTGTATATTTGTTTCATGGTCGGATATGTGCCATCACGCTTCATTGCGCAAATGGTAGATGATGTTTGGGCTTCAAAGTGGCCATTGATGACCAGTTGATGGATATACTTCTCACCCCTTGTTGGTTACCCCAACTAGAAGGTAGAGATGTAGTCAGCAACAAATTTCCCTTACACGGAGACTGTAAGGTTTATCGAACGAGGAGGACTCCTAGGCTCAAAAGGTTGGTGTCTTCCACCCTGGCGCTAGCAGAAAACGTGGACATGTACACACAACAAATAACTTTGCTCCCAACGAGTACACAGAGGTTGTCAATCTCTTCGGCCTTGTAGTTTGCAAAGAATCAAAACACAAGCAGGAAGGTAATAGTGATTGCAACGAAAAAGTAAATGAAAGCGGTAAATGTTGGAGGTGTAAACAATGATGGTGATATGGACCGGAGTCACATGATGTTCACTAGTGATGTCTCTCTCCCAAAAGACGATAAATAACTATACTTGGGTAAACAAATCACAGTTGGGCAATTGACAGAATTATGATCGCACCGCAATGCTAATTATGCTCCTTGATAGTTAGAGGTTCAATAGTAATGGGCAGTACGCCAAGACAAGTACACCATTTATTCATCAGCATCTACTTACTAATCATCCACCTTGAGATATCTATCCAGAACGTCTCTCCGGTATTAAGTTGCGAGCCCCACCCAAAGTGTAAACCCAAAGCAACAGACAACTGCATTAACGAACTATGCGTAAGGTAAACAATCCTTGCAACCGTGGTGACAAGCACCGTTGTTTTCTCCTTGGTGGCCACAAGCACATCCTCTAGTCTCATGTTTCTATCACTCAAGCTAGACATCGAGGGGCCCGAACCCACAATCATGCATAACGCTCCCTCTTGGAGTTACAATCTACTACTTGGCCAAAGCAATAAAAAGAACCGAAGAACATGCATCAATCACAAAGGAACATAATATAAAAGGATAATCAAATATATAACTCATAACAATCTGAACATAATCTCATAATCCATCGGATCCCAACAAACCGAGTATAGCAAAACCAAGAGAATTACATAGATGCTTTGATCATGTAGGGCAGCTCACAAGGAATAACCATTGAAGCACAAGATTAGAGAGAAGACATCACATAGCTACTAGTCGTGGACTCATGGTCCAAGGAGGAGTACTCACGACACGTCCTGGAAGAGTCCATGGCGGTGGAGAAGCTCCCGGAGGTCAATCCTCCCTCTGGCAAGGTGCCGGGAAGAGGTCTCCTAACGCTCCTGATCTGGGAAGCGCTGTGGCGGCGGAACGATGGAGAAATTCGCGATTCCAGAAAGTCTGCAAGGGTTTCCTCTCGGGACCCTAAATATAGGCCAAAGGAGGGCACCGGAGGAGGTGGGACCCACCCACACGACCTCCTCACGCGGCCTAGGGCCTAGCCGGGCCAACAGGCCGCCTAGGAGGCCCCTGGCCCACCTCTGGCCCTCCTTCAGTGATCCGGAAGCTTCTGTTTCACTGATTTTTTTTATATTTTTTCTGGATTTTTTCAGGCTTCGGAAAATTGGGTAAAAGCCCCTGCAAAATAGACAACAACAGACAGAAACTGGCACTAGGTGCACTGAGTTACCAGGTTAGTCCAAATATGTGTAAAATGATATAAAAGTGTAGCAAAACATATAACAATGTCACCCAAAAGATGATGGAACAAGCAGAAATTATAGATACGTTTGGGACATTTCAACATCCCCAAGCTTAATTTCTGCTCGTCCTCGAGTAGATAAATGATAACACAATAATTTCTGTGGTGACATGCTAACACACATATAAGGATTCAAAGTAAAGCAAGTGAGATATGCAATTCAAGTCAGGACAATAACAAGCAAGAGTCTATATCTAGTATTGAATTTAGCAAAGTAAGAACAGAAAGGTGCAAGATCTCTCGCTGTCCGTGACTCGAATGTCTCCAAATGGTGTTTGCGTGCAAGAAGTGGTAGATAGGTTGAGATTATAAAATATTTTTTAATTGAGAACTCAATCTACTAAACCTCACACTTAGTCTCCTTTGGAATCTTATTTTGACTCATCCCCAGACCACTAGTCAGGCGCAAGTCAAAATGACCCTCTCCCTTTCGATTTTGAGCGTAAGCAAGATATGTTGGCACTTAGGATGGACAATAGAATAATGATGGGGAAGGAAGACAAAAATGTGTGAAAGACTCACATCAATGAGGACAACCATAGGCGAGAGAAAGCCAAATGATAGATATGATGTGAGTAGTAGGGATTGCCATGTAACGGATGCACATATGAGCTAAGGTAAGCTATCCAATGGAACTAGTGGGGGTGCATCCAAATTGTTTGCTCATGAAGACCTAGAGCTCATTTGAGGAGGCTCATCATTGGAATATCCAAACCAAGTTCTATAGTGTAAGGGTCCCCACATAGTTATGCATGAATGATAATCTCTATGTACTACCAATATAGTAATGGAGTACGAGTGTGGACCTTTCAAAAGGAATAGTAGTGTTGCCCCCCTTCTCTCTTTTTATTTCTTTTTCTCTTTTTATTTTTATTTTTTTGTGGCCTCTTTGGCTCTTTCTTTTTATCTCTCATTTGTCCTCTTTGGGATCTTTTGTTTGTTCTCTTTGGGATCTTTTCCTCACTTAAGGGCAACACTCTATGTTTTACATGAATAAAAAGAAAAATCATCACACTTTAAAAGAAGTACTCAACATAAAGACAAGTGAAAACTATCATGATGTATCCAAATGTATGCCTCTGCGAGTGTAGCAGGATATGCAATGATACTAGCCCATCATGTAGTAATAATTGGAGCAAGGCCCAACTATCATGCGGCTCTACGATCAAGCAAAAGCATGTATGACATGAAGGTCAAGTCATGAGATGGTGGATGTTGCATGGCAATGTATCTCAGAAAGGCTATGGAAATGTCTTAATAGGTAGGTATGGTGGATGTTTTGAGGAAAGAAATAATGAGGCTTATGTATGACAGAGCATATCATGTCATGGGTTTGGATGCATCGGCGGAGTTTCCACCACCTCTCAATGTGAGAAAGGGCAATGCACGATACCGAAGAGGCTAGCAAAATATGGATGGTGGAAGTGCCAACAATCGAATACTCACATTAGTCTGAAGAACTCATACACTTATTATCGGTAACTCTCTATCTAGTTAGGAAATTCACAAAGAGACAAGTACCCCGAGGAGGTGTGTTTGGGGGTTTGGTTATCCTTGCGCATCCTCGACTCATGGTAACATGATGGTACTCTATATATTCCAACCCCCCCCCCCCCCCCCAGAGCTTAGCGATCAATTTAGTAGCTAGAGTTATGAACTAATTTTTAGTTTTTGAAAAACACACGGATTTCCCAAAATACGACACCTATCACCAATAGGCTCAATATCTTGGCGGCACCAATAGTCCAAACATTACTCAAATCAATACCTCAAAACTATTGCAAGTTACTACTATACTTAAATAGCAACCTCAGTTACCTACTCATGCAAGACACACAACCCAGTGCAACGAGCCAACTCTCTAAACAAGATAAGCATGATAACTCGAGAGAGTTCCAAAATCAACCTAAATACTGGCTCTTAAAAAGGTAAGCATGCAAAATAAGAGCTAAGCATGGCAGTAGCTACGAAAAGATGAAGAACGCACGAAAAAGATAAACATGAAAACCTATGTTGTGTTCTTGAGTGGAATGGAGCATGTCTCTCTCCCAAACAAGTTAGGCTAGGTTCCGACTTGTTATTAACAGCAAGAAAAACTAAAACAAACTAAAAAGAAAATAGCTGGACGCTCAAAGCATAACACATAACTTATGAAGTGATAAAAATATAGCATGGAGATGGACGAACTGATGATTGTTGATAGAGAAGGGGATGCACGGGGGCATCCCCAACCTTAGACGCTTGCGTCTCCTTGAATATTTATTGGGGTGCATGGAGGAATCCGCAAGCTTGAGTGCTTGACAATCCTGTATCTTCTTTCATCATCTCTCCCATCGCATACTTGGAAACTCCCTTCATACGAAACTCATCATAAGCTGATTAGAGTGGTTAGTACCCTTAATAAAATAATTCCTTACCTGATGGAAATAAATATTTTCATGAAAATATACTGCTTCTTACAAACGCCAAAAGGTTTTTGCAAATAAAAAGCAAGCTTAGGATTTTCAAAACAATGAAAATGCAAAACATGGCAGAATTTGTGAAAAACAGAACATCATGTAGTAAATAATTTATTCGGGGCACTTTTGCAACTCAAATCAAAAAACTCAGAACAGATGCTAGAAATCAAATTATATAGAGCGTGCTGTCAAAAAAATTAATATAAAAAAGATGATCTGGTGATTTTTGGCGAATTTTTCCGTCAAGCAGACATAATCTGTTTCTGGACAGCATGTCATAACTTTTGAACTTTCTTGCAATCGGAGGCTATAACTTGGCACAAAGCTTAAAAATAAAGATACAATGATGTTTCTAGAGTAGTAGCACACATCAAGACCATTAAAACATAAAGTAAAAAAAAATTGGGTTGCCTCCCAACAAGCGCTTTCTTTTATGCCTTTGAGCTAGGCATAATGCAAGAAGATCAAGTTGTGTCAATTGAACCATCATCAAAATCATCAAAGAGCTCTTCAATAATACAACTAGTCTTAAGAGCATTCTCAAAGAGAGGATTAGTGGAAACACTTCTAGGAGCAAAAGCAAAGGTAGTAAGACCAATTGGAATTTCATTTCTAATTCTATTTAAGAGAGGTATCACTTCCAAGGTCTTCATAGTTTCAACACCCTTAGCAATAGGTATACTTGTTTTGGGTTGAGGAACCTCGGGTACGTTAACGAACCTAGGTCCCTTCCTTGCGGGGAATTCTACCTTTTTAGTCCTCATGGAGGATAGGGTAGTTCGTAAAGTTTCAAAAATATCCTCGATCTTATCAATCCAAGAAGGATCCACATCATGGGATTTAATTGTCTCCAAAATTTTGTAAATTTTGTTTGTGGAGCTATCAATTCTATTTAACTTCCCTTGAATCCTAAGACCTACTTCATTAATTTTACTCATGCTTGGCATATCTAGCTCTATTTTCTCAAGTTTACTCATAACATGATATAAATTGATATCATCCTTTATGTCGACAATAGGTGGGATTCCGACAAGATTTTCTATAACGTTAAGAGCCTCCCCAACGGGAGCTTCCAAGAAATTCCCTCCTACTACTGTGTCTAGAACAAACCTATGCCAAGAAGTAATACCAAAATTTCTAAGAAAACTAGTGGTGGATTGCTTCTTGGTGGCTCTATCTTGAGAATTTTTAATTCTATACCAAGCATCTTTCAAACTTTATCCAACCCTTTGTTTGAAGGTGGGAATCTTTCCTTCGGGTGCAACACTAGAGGCAAAGGATTTAGGCATAATGACTAAACAAAGCAAAGTAACAAATTTTTTTGGTATAAGACTCTAAAGCAAAAACTAGAAAGCAAACTAACAAGACTAAAAGGCAAAGGTAAAAGATAGTGTGCACCTCCCCTATCTTGAAGACTGGAGTCCCCGACAACGGCGCCATAAATTCGCTTGATGACGAGTTGATGGATATACTTCTTGCCGCTCGTTGGTTACCCCAAGTGAAAGGTGGAGATATAGTTAGCAGAAAATTTCCCTTACACGGAGACTGCAAGGTTTATTGAACCACGAGGACTCCTAGGCTCAACAAGTAGGTGTCTTCTACCCTGGCGCTAGCAGAAGACGTGGACCTTCACACACAACAAATAACTTTGCTCCCAACGAGTACAGAGAGTTTGTCAATTTCTCCGGCCTTGTAGTTTGCAAAGGATACAACACAAGTGGGAAGGTAATATTGATTGCAACAAAAAAGTAAATGGAAGCGGTAAATGATTGATGTGTAAACAATGATGGTGATATGGACCGGAGTCACATGATGTTCACTAGTGATGTCTCTCTCCCAAAAGACAATAAGGAACTATGCTTGGGTAAACAAATCACAATTGGGAAATTGACAGAATTATGATCGCGCCACAATGCTAATTATGCCCCTCGATAGTTAGAGATTCAATATTAATGGGCAGTATGCCAAGACAAGTAGACCGTTTATTCATTAGCATCTACTTACTAATCATCCACCTTGAGATATCTATCCAGAACATCTCTCCGGTATTAAGTTGCGAGCCCCACCCAAAGTGTAAACTCAAAGCAACGGACAACTGCATTAACGAACTATGCATAAGGTAAACAATCCTTGCAACCGTGGTCACAAGCACCGTTGTTTTCTCCCTTGTGGCAACAAGCACATCCCCTAGTCTCATGTTTCTGTCACTCAAGCTATACATCGAGGGGGCCGAACCCACAATCATGCATAACGCTCCCTCTTGGAGTTGCAATCTACTACTTGGCCAAAGCAATAAAAAGCAACGGAGAACATGCATGAATCACTAAGGAACATAATATAAGAGGATAATCAAATATATAACTCATAACAATCTGAACAGAATCTCATAATCCATTGGATCCCAACAAACTGAGCATAGCAAAAGCAAGAGAATTACATAGATGCCTTGATCCGGAAGCTTCTGTTTCGCTGATTTTTTATATATTCTTTCTGGACTTTTTCGGGCTTCGGAAAATTGGTTAAAAGCCCCTGCAAAATAGACATCAGCAGAAAGAAACTGGCACTGGGTGCACTGAGTTAGTAGGTTGGTCCAAATATGTGTAAAATGATATAAAGGGTAGAAAAACATATAACAATGCCACCCTAAAGATCATGGAACAAGCAGAAATTATAGATACGTTTGGGACGTATCAGCCATTGATTCGCATGTGCACTGAACTCACTATAATAGCTGAATAGGGACAGGTGGCTGGAACAGAAACTGTAGCTATTGTTGATTGGAATGAAGTTGAATTAGACGAGCCTATTGATTTGGTCATTGCACCAATGCTTTACATTGAGATGGCCAAACTTTTTGGCATTCCAGTCAATGACAAAGATAAGGAGAGGGGTGAATCTAGTTTGCGTGATAATGCCGATGAAGATGTAGATGGACAGTTGATGGGAGAATCTGTAGATGATGGAGATGATGCACATGATGATGAGCTGGTGCATGTGTATGACAAGGAAACCATGTCATTGCAGTGGGAAAGTTGTTCCCAAGCATGGATGAGTTCAGGATGTGTTTCAAGACTTCTGTAGTGAAAGATGAGTTTGATGCCAAGACTGTTTGAACAGATAGAAAGAAGTTTTATGCGAGGTGCAGAGGATTTCATGGTATTATCAAGCCTTGCAAGTGGTACATATCTGCTAGACTGCAACCTGATGGAAGTATTGTGAGGGTTAACCAAATCCTGAATCAACATACTTGTATTACAAGTTCACACATAGTATCAACCATGACATCACAACTTTGGGTTGTAGAAAAGATCACCCCAATTTTAGCCAAAACACCAAACACTACTGCCAAGAAACTCAAAGTAAACTCGAAAAAGATATACCCCATTAAACTGAAATATAACACAGTGTGGAAGGCAAAACAAAGGGCAATGAAAAATTTATATGGTGACTGGGGAAACACATTTAGGATGCCTTACAACTTCAAAGCAGAGGTGGAGAAGAGGTCACCTTGCAGTGTTGTGGAGATATATAGTGAGGTATCAGTCGAAGGTGAAGTCAGGTTCTCCCAGTTTTTTATGTCGTTGAAGCCTTGCATCGATGGCTTCAAAGCATGGTGTCGTCCATATTTGAGCATAGACTCATCTTTTTTGACAGGCAAGTGGAATGGTCGGTCGGCAACATGCAATGCTCTAGATGGACACAACTGGATTCAATGTTGTTGTTGGACTGTTTCAGTCAGAAACAAAGGCTTCATGGACATGGTTCATGATGCAGTTGAGAAGATACCTAGGGCCAGTGTCACCTTTGGCTATACACACAGATGCATGTAAGGGGCTGGAAAATGGAGTGAAAAATGTTTCATCACATGATGGGCAGAGGGATTTCTTCGGCCATTTGTGAAGGAATTTGATCAAAAAATTTAGAGGAGAAGAATTAGGCGCATGTGGCCAGCAGCAAGATCTTACACTAGAGACACATACACATATCATCTAGATAAGATAATGGAAGCATGCAATGAATTTGGTCCATGGCTGAACAACTATCATTCTTGGTTGTGGTACATGTCATGATTCAACACTGCCATCAAGTGTGATCAAATCAACAACAATTTGGCAAAAAGTTTCAACAACAAGGTGAAGCAGTTAAAAGATTTACCTATGCATGACATGGTTGACCAAATCAGGATAATGCTCATGCGGTTGTGGGAATTGTGAAGACGGATAAGTGATTATCTACAAGGTGATAAGCTTCCAGCAGTGGTACAATAGGTCGTCAATGGGATCAGACGTATTTCACATTTGTCTATCGAAAAATCTTCACTTTGGGGGTGCTGAAGTTAGATATAACAAAACTAGAACACTATGGGAAATAAAAAATTGCCGTGAGGAGGCGTCTTTGTCGTCAGCTTTTCATTGGGCAGACGACAAAGGAAGGGTTTGCCGTCTTTTGTAGATGGCAAAGAAATACTGACGACAATGTATTCTTTGCCGTCTGCAAAAACAAAAATAGACAGCAAAAAGATCACTTTGCCGTCTGCCAAATATAACACAAACGGTTGCCATGTGCATTTTATACTACAGACGACAAATTATGCTCTTTCTCGTCTATAGTAAGAAAACGCAGACGCCAAAGAAGAAATGCATGCCACGGATCGATCATATGGATCAAATACATGGCAGAATCAGATCCACACATCCAAAACAAGTGCCCCATGGCCCACCACGCCTCACACTTCCAAAACCAGTGCCCCACATCCAAAATCGGGTGGCAGAATCTTATCCTCAAATCCCACCCCACACCCCGATTCTCTCTTGCACCTCTCTCTCCCCGAAGATCCAGAGTGCATCGGCCCTGCGACCACCTCGCTCGCCGTCCTAGCCTCGCCGGCAGTTCCATAGCTCTCCGGCCTCAACGCCTGTCTCGTCGGCCCCGTCGGCTGCTGGGCCTGGCCCCATGCCTCGTCGCCCCCGCCGGCTGCTGGGCCTGGCCCCATGCCTCGTCGCCCCCACCGGCCGCCGGCACCGGCTCCGTGCCCCATCACCCCCGCCGGTCGCTGGGCCTTGTCGCGTGCCCCGTGCCTCTACCGGCCGCCAGCATCGACTCTGTGCCCGTCACCCTCGCCGGTCGTTGGTACCAGCCCCGTTCCCCGACGCCCTTGCTGGTGATGACCCACAAGTATAGGGGATCTATCGTAGTCCTTTCGATAAGTAAGAGTGTCGAACCCAATGAGGAGCAGAAGGATCTGACAAGTGGTTTTCAGCAAGGTAGACTCTGCAAGCACTGAAATTATTGGTAACAAGTAGTTGTGTGACTAGATGATTCGCAGCAAGTAGCAAGTAACAAAAGTAACAACGGTGCAACAAAGTGGCCCAATCCCTTTTGTAGCAAGGGACAAGCCTGGACAAGGTCTTATAGAAGGTAAAGCGCTCCCAAGGACACATGGGAATTTCTGTCAAGCTAGTTTTCATCATGTTCATATGATTCGTGTTCGCTACTTTGATAGTTTGATATGTGGGTGGACCGGCGCTTGGGTACTTCCCTTACTTGCACAAGAATCCCACTTATGATTAACCCTCTCGCAAGCATCCGCAACTACGAAAGAAGAATTAAGACAAAGTCTAACCATAGCATTAAACTAGTGGATCCAAATCAGCCCCTTACGAAGCAATGCATAAACTAGGGTTTAAGCTTCTGTCACTCTAGCAACCCATCATCTACTTACTACTTCACAATTCCTTCATCTAGGCCCAAATAATGGTGAAGTGTTATGTAGTCGACGTTCATATAACACCACATCAAAATATCGAACGAATACCAAATTCACGTTACTACTTATAGCATGACTTATCCCATGTCCTGAGGAACAAAAATAACTACTCACAAAGCATAATCATATTCATGACTAGAGAGGTAATGGGTAGCATCAAGGATCTGAACATATAATCTTCGATCAAGTAATCCAACTAGCATCAACTACAAAGAGTAATTAAGACTACTAGCAACCTTACAAGTACCAATCGGAGTCGCGAGGCGGAGATTGGTTACAAGTGATGAACTAGGGTTTGGAGATGAGATGGTGCTGATGAAGATGTTGATGGTGACGAGTCCCCTCCGATGAGAGGAGTGTTGGTGATGACGATGGCGACGATTTCCTCCTCCGGGAGGGATGTTTCCCTGGCAGGACGACCCTGTTGGAGCTCTAGATTGGTTCTGCTCAAGTTCCGCCTCGTGGCGGCGGCGATTCCTCCCGAAAGCCTCCTATTGATTTTTTTCTGGAACGAAACCCTCCTTATAGCAAAAGAGGGGGGGGGGGACATAGGGCCAGTAGGGAGCCCACAAGCCCCCTAGGCGCGACCAGGGGGGTAGGCCATGCCTAGCAGGCTTGTGGCCTCTTGTTGGCTCCCCTCTGGTACTTCTTCGGCCCAGTATTTTTTATAAATTCCAAAACAAATCCTCGTTGATTTTCATGGCTTTTGGATTGCGCAGAATAGGTATCTCAAACTTGCTCCTTTTTCAGGCCAGAATTCCAGCTGTCGGCATTCTCCCTCTTCATGTAAACCTTGCAAAATAAGAGAGAGAAGGCATAAGTATTGTACCATGAAATGTAATAACAGCCCATAAAGCGATAAATATCAACATGAAAGCATGATGCAAAATGGACGTATCAACTCCCCCAAGCTTAGACCTTGCTTGTCCTCAAGCGAAAGCCGAGATCAATAAATATGCCCACATGTTTAGAGAGAGAGGTGTCGACAAAACAAGATAAGGACATGCATGCATCATGATCCTAGTTAGAACAACAATATAATCATATCATCTCTTATGCTAAAGTGATAATTCCTTCACAAAGTAAAGTATGGATCAAGAACCTTACTGCGAATTAACAACCAATATCCTTTAGTCATTGGAGCAATTGCAATTTATCATAACATCGGAAAGAGTCAAATAAGAGCTGGTAAAGAAAATCCACATACTCAATCATCCTTTCGTCTTCTACAATTGCTACAACTCACGTGGTACTCATGAGATCAAAGTTTTAGTCGGACACAGAGAAAGATAGGGGCTTATAGTTTCGCCTCCCAACCATTTACCTCAAGGGTAATGTCAACAATAATAATTCGTGAATACTTACTTCCAAGTTTACATATGAATATAGATCTTTCCCTAGCATATGACGTTAGCCAAGAAAAAGGCGAAATAAGGAATTGGTGTAGATCACCACGACTCTTTCAAGGGCTAAAAGTGAAGGTACAAGATAGGCCCTTCGCAGAGGGAAGCAGAGGTTGTCATGCACTTTTGAGGATTGGATGTGTGTCCTCTTAGTGTGAAGGAACGTCACTTTATATTGCCTCCTGTGATAAAGAACTTTATTATCCAGTATGTCGCTTTTATGTCTTCCTCATCACAGGTTCGTACAAAGCTCATTTTTCACACACTAATAGATCATACATTTTTAGGGAGCAATTTTTATTACTTGCACCGATGACAACTTACTTGAGGGGTCTTCTTCAATCCATAGGTAGGTATGGTGGACTCTCATGGCAAAATTGGGTTGAAGGTTTATGGATGCACAAGTAGTGTCTCTACTTGGTGCGGGAGTTTTGGCTGATATGGGGTGGAAGCAATTGTCACATGCTAAGGGATCTCTAGTCATATAATCATTGTTCGGAACCAAGCAAGCATAATTGATTTTGTTGTCTTCCTTGTCCAACATCTACTTCTAAGCATGCAATAGTTTAGTGAGTGTTCATAATCATAGACATTGTCAAAGATGATATATTTACATGTGAACCTCTCCTTCTTTATCACTTCCTATTAATTGCAATAATGACCAAGGTCTACGTTTGTCTACCCTCAACAAGTTTCAATCAACATTCTTTTTATATCTGAAGCCATCACTTCCCATAAGATCATTACATGATCTTTCATGCTTTTGTTCTTTTATCATTCTCTTGTTCATGGCATGAAGCAAGGCCCTTAACTAAAACACTCTTTATTATAGGGCTCACGAGCTCGAATACATCGGGGTGACACAAAGCAAAACTCAAGCCTAAAACACTAAGAACTTTATTCTACTAGAGAAAGATAAAACCAAAAAGGATCGAACTAAGAAAAGGTAAAGGCAAAAGATGTGATGGTGATACGATACCGGGGCAACTCCCCCAATCTTAGCACAAGCCAAGGGGATTGCCCATACCCATGCTTAGTTGTCTTCCTTTGGAGGTGATGGTGGTGGAGTTGTTGCAGAGTTCTTGAATTTGTTTAATTTCCTCTAGAGCACAAAGTTTTGCTCCTTCAGATCGTTAATTTCATCTTCAAGCCTCAACACCCTTTGGCATAATTCTTGCTTACTCTCCTGCAAAACACAAGAAGGGATAAACAAAATCTTAGGCTTGTTCCTTGAGTCAGGGAGGCTTGACTTTTTGAACTCCACGTATGCGTCTCCAGGTTGGGGTAGAGGAGCCTCCTCTTCATCGGAGCTTGTTCCTTCCTTCCCCTTGGGATCATAATATTCTTCCTCATCAGTGGTTCAACCATAGTGATCCAAATCCCCATAGACCTTGGGATTACCAAGGTAATCGGCCACAGAGCTCTCCCCCTCTGAATCTTGAGAAGACATCTTGCCCTAAATCTGCGGCAGAAATAGGCTCGAAACGAAAACAGAGGAAAATTGCGTGATACGAGGGTCAGACCTTTCGGGAGAATATATAATGATTTTTTTCCGACCAGAAGGAGTACTCCGCAAGAAAACGGAGTCCGGGAGGCACACGAGGTGGTCACAAGCCCCCAGGCGCGGCCAGGGGGGTGGCCCGCGCCTGGGAGGCTTGTCGCCTCCTCGTGCGCTTTCCGGACTACTTTAAATTTTTCTAATTTTCTAAAAATTCCAAAACGGAGAAAAATTCCTACTGGAAAAGTTTTGGAGACGGTTTACTGACCGAATCACATACCTCTTCGTTTTCGGAGTCTGAAACGGGCTGATAAACACCCCTTATGTACTCCTCCGGAGTTATGGTATTGATAATATTGCTTTCAACATTTATGGGAGTACCTGAGATATAATGCTTGATTCTCTGCCCATTTACCACTCTCGGAAAATTACCTTCCGTGTTGTTAATCTTGATGGCACCGGAATGATATACTTCCCTCAACAATGTAAGGACATTCCCATTTAGAGAGAAGCTTGCCTGCAAAAAATCTTAAACGAGAATTATATAGCAAGACATAATCACCTACATTGAACTCACGTTTTTGTATCCTTTTATCATGCCACCTTGATGACCCACAAGTATAGGGGATCAATCGTAGTCCTTTCGATAAGAGTGTCGAACCCAACGAGGAGCGGAAGGCTCTGATAAACGGTTTTCAGCAAGGTAATAACTGCAAGCACTGAAAGTAGCGGTAACAAGTGATGATGTAGCGAGGTGAAACGTAGCAAGTGAAAAGTAACAAGTAACAAGTAGTAGCAAAGGTGCAGCAAGTGGCCCAATCCCTTTTGTAGCAAGGTACAAGGCTGAACAAAGTCTTATAGGAGGGAAAACGCTCCCGAGGACACACGGGAATTTCTGTCATGCTAGTTTCATCAAGTTCATGTGATTCGCGTTCGTTACTTTGATAGTTTGATATGTGGGTGGACCAGCCCTTGGGTACTATACTTACTTGGACAAGCATCCCACTTATGATTAACCCCTCTCGCAAGCATCCGCAACTATGACAGAAGAACTAAGACATCGTCTAACCATAGCATTAAACTGGTGGATCTAAATCAGCCCCTTACGAAGCAACACATAGACTGGGGTTTAAGCTTCTGTCACTCCAGCAACCCATCATCTACTTACTACTCCCCAATGCCTTCCTGTAGACCCAAGTATGGTGAAGTGTTATGTAGTCGACGTTCACATAACACCACTAGAGGAAAAGACAGCATACAACATATCAAAATACCAAACGAATACCAAATTCACATGACTATTATTAACATGACTTATCCCATGTCCTCAGGAACAAAAGTAACTACTCACAAAGCATAATCATAATCATGATCAGAGGTGTTATGAATAGCATCAAGGATCTGAACATGAACTCTTCCACCAAGTAATCCAACTAGCATCAACTACAAAGAGTAATCAACACTACTAGCAACCTTACAAGTACCAATCGGAGTCGCGAGACGGAGATTGGTTACAAGAGATGAACTAGGGATTGGAGAGGAGATGGTGCTGATGAAGATGTTGATGAAGATGCCTCCCCTCCGACGAGAGGAGTGTTGGTGATGACGATGGCGATGATTTCCCCCTCCGGGAGGGAAGTTTCCCCAGCAGGATCGTCCTGCCGGAGCTCTAGATTGGACCTGCTCAAGTTCCACCTCGTGGCGGCGGCGAAACCACGAAAAAGCTCCCTCTTGATTTTTTTCTGGAACGAAACCCTTCATATAGAAATATGGGGGGGCCAGTGGGCCGTCAGGGAGCCCACAAGCCCTGTAGCCGCTACCAGGGCGGTGGCGGCTACCAGGCTTGTGGGTCCCTGGTAGCTCCCCTCTGGTACTTCTTTCGCCAAGTACTTTTTATATAATCCCAAAAAATTCCACAAAAATTTTCACGCCAAGTACTCAGATTTGCTCCTTTTCCAGTCCAGAATTCCAGCTGGCTGAATTCTCCCTCTTCAAATAAACCTTGCAAAATAAGAGAGAAAAGGCATAAATATTGTACCACATAGTGATATAATTAACAGCCCATAAAGCGATAAATATCAACATGAAAGCATGATGCAAAATGAACGTATCAACTCCCCCAAGCTTAGACCTCACTTGTCCTCAAGCGAAAACCAAGTTCCATAAACATGTCGACATGTTTAGGGACGAAGGTGTCGATAAAACATAATACGGACATGAGGGCATCATGATCACACATAGAACAGCAATACATCATAAAGATTCTTATGGGAAAGTAACAATTCCTTCAAAAGCAAAGTATGAAGCAAAAACCTTACCGAGAAGTAACCAACAACAGTCAAAAGTCATTGAAGCAATTGCAATTTATCATAACATCAGAGAGAGTCAAATAAGAGCTTGTAAGGCAAACCCACATACTCAATCATCTCTTTTATTTTCCACAATTGTTATAACTCACGTGGTACTCATGGTATCAAAGTATCAGCTAGACACACAGGAAGATAGGGGCTTATAGTTTTGCCTCCCAACCATTTACCTCAAGGGTAAAGTCAACAATAATAAAGCATAAGTACTCAACTCCAAGTTGATATATGAATATAGATCTTTCCCAAGCATGTGACGGTAGCCAAGACAAAGGAAAAAATAGGGAAAAGGTGAAGATCACCATGACTCGTACAAGGGCAAAAAGTAAAGGTACAAGATAGGCCCTTCGCAGAGGGAAGGAGAGGTTGTCATGCGCTTTTGAGGTTTGAATGTGTGTCCTCTTAGTGCGGAGGAACGTCACTTTATATTGCCTCCTGTGATAAAGAAATTTATTATGTAGTCTGTCGCTTTTATGTCTTCCTCATCACAGGTTCGTACAAAGCTTATTTTCCACACACTAATAGATCATACATATTAGAGAGCAATTTTTATTGCTTGCACCGATGACAACTTACTTGAGGGATCTTATTCAATCCATAGGTAGGTATAGTGGACTCTCATGGCAAAACTGGGTTGAAGGTTTATGGATGCACAAGTAGTATCTCTACTTGGTGCGGGAGTTTTGGCTAATATGAGGTGGAAGCAATCGTCACATGCTAAGGGATCTCTAATCATATAACATTGTTTGGAACCAAGCAAACACAATTCGTTATGTTGTCTTCCTTGTCCAACATCTACTCCTAAGCATGTAATAGTTTGGTGAGTGCTCACAATTGTAAAAAGTGTCTAAGATGATATATTTATATGTGAACCTCTCTTTCCTTATTACTTCTTATTAATTGCAACAATGACTAAGCTCTATGTTGATTTATTATCAACAGGTTTCAATCATCATACGTGTCATATGTGAAGCTACCACTTTCCATAAGATCATCTCATGATCTTTCATGCTATCATTCTTTTCATACTTTTGATCACGACACAAAGCAAAGCCCTTGACTAAATTACTCTTTATTATATAGCTCGCAAGCTCGAATATAACGGGGGAGACACAAGGCAAAAGACTCAAAGTAAACAGTAAAGACTTATTCCACTAGGGGAAGAAATAAAAACTGAAAAGGAAAGAACTAAAACAATGGTAAAAGCAAAAGATACAAAGGTGATACGATACCACGGCAACTCCCCCAAGCTTGGCAGAAGCCAAGGGAATTGCCTATACCAATGCTTAGTTGTCTTCCTTTGGTGGTGATGGTGGTGGAGTTGTTGAAGCAGTCTTGAGCTTGTCTAATTTCCACTTGAGCAAAAAGTTCTGCTCCCTCAGATCATCATTTTCCTCCTCAAGTTTCAACACTCTATGGCAAAGTTTCTGCTTACTCTCCTGCAAGAAATGAGAGGGGATAAATATGGTCTTAGGCTTCTTCCTGGAGTTGGGGAGGCTTGACTTCTTGAAATCCACATGGGTGTTTGCAGGTTGAGGTAAAGGAGCCTCCTCTTCATTGGAACTCGTTTGTTCCTTCCCCTTGGGATCATAATCCTCTTCCTCGTAAGTGGTCCAGCCATATGGTTCCAAGTCCCCATAGACCTTGTGGTTAGCAAGGTAATGAGCCACATAGCTCTCCCCCTCTGAATCGTGAGAAAACATCTTAACCTAGATCTGCGGCAGAAAACACGCTCCAAACGGAAATAGAGGAAAACTACGCGATATGGAGATCAAAATCTTCGGGCGTATATATAATGATTTTTCTGGACCAGAAGGAGTGCTCCGCAAGAAAATGGAGTCCGGGAGGCACACGAGGTGCCCACAAGCCCTCTAGCCGCCGCCAGGGGGTAGGTGGCGGCTACCAAGCTTGTGGCCGCCTCGTGCGCTCTCCGGATTGCTTTTTATTTTTCTAATTTTCCAAAAATTCCAAAACGGAGGAAATTTCCTATTGGAAAAGCTTCGGAGTCCAATTACTTACCGAAATAGATACCTCTTCGTTTTGAGGGTCTGAAACAGGCTGATACACATCCCTTATGTACTCCTCTGGAGTTATGATATTGATGATATTGGTCTCAACATTTATGGGAGTACCGGAGATATAATGCTTGATTCTTTGCCCATTTACCACTCTAGGAAAATTTCCTTCCGTGTTATTGATTTTGATGGCACCGGAGCGATATACTTCCTCGATAACGTAAGGACCTTCCCATTTAGAGAGAAGCTTGCCTGTGAAGAATCTTAAGCGAGAATTGTATAGCAGGACATAATCACATACATTGAACTCTCGTTTCTGTATTCGTTTATCGTGCCATCTCTTAACCTTTTCCTTGAACAACTTGGCATTCTCATATGCCTGGGCCCTCCATTCATCTAATGAGCTAATATCAAACAACCGCTTCTCACCGGCAAGTTTGAAATTGAAGTTGAGCTCTTTGATTGCCCAATAAGCTTTGTGTTCCAGCTCAAGAGGTAAATGATAGGCGTTACCGTAAACCATTTTATACGGCGACATGCCCATGGGATTCTTATAAGTAGTCCTGTAAGCCCATAGTGGATCGTCAAGTTTGCTAGACCAATTCTTTCGAGATCTATTGACAGTCTTTTGTAGGATCAATTTGATCTCCCTATTACTCCACTCCACTTGACCACTAGACTGAGGATGATAAGGAGATGCAACTCTATGGAGCGAGCATCTTGCGGAAAACACCATGAATGTAGTGTGAACCGCCATCAGTCATCAGATATCTAGGGACTCCAAATCTTGGGAAAATGACTTCTTTAAGCATCTTAATGGAGGTGTGGTGATCAGCATTTTTAGTGGGGATAACCTCTACCCACTTGGTGACATAATCCACAACAACTAAGATGTGAGTGTACACATTGGAACTCGGGAAGGGTCCCATATAATCAAAGCCCCAGACATCAAATGGTTCAATGACAAGTGAATAGTTCATAGGCATTTCCTGACGCTTACTGATATTCCCTATTCTTTAGCATTCGTCACAAGACAAGACAAACTTACGGGCATCCTTGAAGAGAGTGGGCCAATAGAAACCTGATTTCAATACCTTATGAGCAGTTCTATCTCCAGCATGGTGTCCTCCGTAGGCTTCGGAATGATACTTCTGCAAGATATGTCCCTATTCATGTTCAGGCACACAACGTCTAATAACACCATCTACTCCTTCCTTATAAAGGTGAGGATCATCCCAAAAGTCAAAAAAGAATTTCTTCTTTTGCTGATAGGTGAAACTGAGTGGTATGTATTTGGCTACGATATAGTTTGCGTAATCAGCATACCACGGTGCAGTATGTGAAGTGCGGATGACATTTAATTGCTCATCAGGAAAGCTATCATCAATAGGTCGTGGGTCATCAAGGACATTCTCTAGCCTGGACAAGTTATCTGCTACAGGGTTATCAGCACCCTTTCGGTCAACAACATGCAAATCAAATTCCTGTAGCAGGAGAACCCATTTTATTAGCCTAGGCTTAGCGTCCTTCTTTTCCATAAGGTACTTAATAGCAGCATGATTAGAGTGATGATGGGGAACGCCGCATGGGAAACAAAAAATTTCTTACGCGCACGAAGACCTATCATGGTGATGTTCATCTACGAGAGGGGATTTCCGATCTACGTACCCTTGTAGATCGCACAACAGAAGCGTTAGTGAACGCGGTTGATGTAGTGGAACGTCCTCACATCCCTCGATCCGCCCCGCGAACCGTCCCACGAACCGTCCCGCGATCCGTCCCACGATCTAGTGCCGAACGGACGGCACCTCCGCGTTCAGCACACGTACATCTCGACGATGATCTCGGCCTTCTTGATCCAGTAAGAGAGATAGAGAGGTAGATGAGTTCTCCGGCAGTGTGACGGAGCTCCGGAGGTTGGTGGTGATCTGATTTCGGCAGGGCTCCGCCCGGGCTCCGCAGAAACGCGATCTAGAGGTAAAACCGTGGAGGTATGTGGTCGGGCTGCCTTTGAAAAGTTGTCCCAAATCAGCCCTAATTGCTCCATATATATAGGAGGAGGGAGGGGAGGCTTTCCTTGAGGCTCAAGGAGCCCCAAGGGCTGCGCACGAAGGGGAGGAGGAGTCCTCCTCCAATCCTAGTCCAACTAGGATTGGAAAGTGGAGTCCTTCTCTCCTTTCCCAACTCCTTTTTTTTCTTTCTCTTTGATTTTCTATCCTTGGCGCATAGGGCCCTCTTGGGCTGTCCCACCAGCCCACCAAGGGCTGGTGCGCCACCCCCAAGGCCTATGGGCTTCCCCGGGATGGGTTGCCCCCCCCCCCGGTGAACACCCGGAACCCATTCGTCATTCCTGGTACATTCCCGGTAACTCCGAAAAGCTTCCGGTAATCAAATGAGGTCATCCTATATATCAATCTTCGTTTCCGGACCATTCCGGAAACCCTCGTGACGTCCGTGATCTCATCCGGGACTCCGAACAACATTCGGTAACCAACCATATAACTCAAATACGCATAAAACAACGTCGAACCTTAAGTGTGCAGACCCTGCGGGTTCGAGAACTATGTAGACATGACCCGAGTGACTCCTCGGTCAATACCCAATAGCGGGACCTGGATGCCCATATTGGATCCCACATATTCTACGAAGATCTTATCGTTTGAACCTCAGTGCCAAGGATTCATATAATCCCGTATGTCATTCCCTTTGTCCTTCGGTATGTTACTTGCCCGAGATTCGATCGTCAGTATCCACATACCGATTTCAATCTAGTTTACCGGCATGTCTCTTTACTCATTCCGTAATACAAGATCCCGCAACTTACACTAAGCCACATTGCTTGCAAGGCTTGTGTGTGATGTTGTATTACCGAGTGGGCCCCGAGATACCTCTCCGTCACACGGAGTGACAAATCCCAGTCTCGATCCATACTAACTCAAAGAACACCTTCGGAGATACCTGTAGAGCATCTTTATAGTCACCCAGTTACGTTGCGACGTTTGATACACACAAAGCATTCCTCCGGTGTCAGTGAGTTATATGATCTCATGGTCATAGGAACAAATACTTGACACGCAGAAAACAGTAGCAACAAAATGACACGATCAACATGCTACGTCTATTAGTTTGGGTCTAGTCCATCACGTGATTCTTTTAATGACGTGATCCAGTTATCAAGCAACAACACCTTGTATATAATCAGAAGACCCTGACTATCTTTGGTCAACTGGCTAGCCAACTAGAGGCTTGCTAGGGATAGTGTTTTGTCTATGTATCCACACATGTATATAAGTCTTCATTCAATACAATTATAGCATGGATAATAAACGATTATCTTGATACATGAATTATAATAATAACTATATTTATTATTGCCTCTAGGGCATAATTCCAACAAGTGAATAGTGACTTTGGAGTCAACTATATAAGATCTGAACTTTTCACATGCAAACACGACTGCTAAAAACTCCTGTTCCGTAGTGGCATAGTTTCTTTGGGCACTGTCTAGAGTTTTACTAGCGTAGTGAATAACATTCAACTTCTTGTCAACTCTTTGTCCTAGAACAGCACCGACAACATAATCATTAGCGTCGCACATGATTTCAAAGGGCAAGTTCTAGTCAGGTGGTTGAACAATAGGTGCGGTTATCAAGGCCTTCTTAAGTATTTCGAAAGCTTCCTCACAATCCTCATCAAAAACAAAAGGAACATCCTTCTGCAAGAGGTTGGTAAGAGGCCTAGAAATCTTAGAGAAGTCTTTAATGAACCTTCTATAGAAACAAACATGACCTAGGAAACTTCGTATACCTCTGATATCTGTGGGGAAAGGCATTTTCTCAATTGCATCAACTTTAGCTTTATCAACTTCAATGCCTCTTTCAGAGATTTTGTGTCCTAAGATGATGCCTTCATTAACCATAAAGTGGCACTTCTCCCAATTCAAGACGAGGTTGGTATCTTTGCATCTCTGTAAGACTCGATCAAGGTTGCTTAGCCAATCATCAAAGGAGGACCCGTAAACGGAGAAGTCATCCATGAAAACCTCGACAATCTTTTCACAAAAGTCAGAGAATATGGCCATCATACATCTTTGAAAGGTGGCAGGTGCATTGCATAAGCCAAAAGGCATAAGTCTATAAGCAAAGGTACCGAAGGGGCAGGTGAAAGTGGTTTTCTCCTAGTCAGATTGTGCAACAGGTATTTGCGAGAAACCTGAATAACCGTCTAGAAAGCAGAAGTGTGTGTGTTTGGACAACCTTTCTAGCATTTGGTCGATAAATCACAAAGGATAATGGTCTTTCCTGGTTGCCTTGTTCAGTTTCCGGAAGTCTATCACCATCCTATGGCCATTAATAATCCTTTGTGGGATTAATTCATTGTTATCATTAGGAACGACGGTGATACCTCCCTTCTTAGGTACACAATGTACTGGACTTACCCAATCACTATGAGCAACATGATAAATGATTCCTACTTCCGGAAGCTTTAGCATTTCTTTTCAAACGACCTCTTTCATCTTAGGATTTAATCTCCTTTGATGATCAGCAACTGGTTTAGAATCAGGATCGGTTTGAATCTTGTGCTGACATAGAGTGGGACTAATGCCCTTAAGATCATCAAGAGTATATCCAATAGCAGCACGGTGCTTCCTCAAAGTTTTTAGTAGCTTCGTCTCTTCGTGCTCTGAGAGGAGAGCACTAATAATAACAGGATATATCTCCTTCTCATCAAGATAGGCATACTTAAGAGTATCAGGCAACTGTTTAAGCTCGAACACAGGATCACCCTTTGGTGGGGGAGGATCCCCAAATAGTTCAACATGCAGATTATTCTTGAGAATAGGATATTGTTCTAAGACAATTTTATCTATCTCATCTCTTTCCTCCATATGCATATCATTTTCATGCTCAAGCAGATATTGCTCTAAAGGATCCGTAGGAGGTACGGCAATAGAGGCAAGAGCAATGATTTCATCCCTACCAGACGACTCTTTTTCATGGGGTTGTCTTCCAAACTTGGAGAAGTTAAATTCATGAGGCACACCCTCGAAACTAATAGTGACAGTCTGCTTAATGCAATCAATGTGAGCATTGACAGTGTTGAGAAAGGGTCTACCGAATATGATGGGCAAAAGCTATCTTGTGCAGTACCAAGGACGAGGACACTAGCTCCCATATCACATAAACCATGGTAACAGTGATCTCCTATCTTGATCGAAACAATGGGCAGGCCAACTACAAGTCCGTATTTGTCTTTCGCGTGGGGTTTAGCAATTCTAGCGGAGTCCTCACAGAATTTGATAACATGCCCATCTATGTCTTCAGCTAGGAGATCTTTGATAATAGCAACACTAGGTTCAACTCTAAGCTCCTCAGGGGGTGCAAGTGGTCTAATATAACCCCTACGTATCACAGTTGGAGCTTTAGAATAATCCTTTTTCCTAGCTGGATAAGGCGGTTTCTCAGCGTAGGCACAAGGAACAACAGGATCACTAAAAGCAATGACTTTCTCCTCAACTAGATTGGTTTTGACTATGTTGCTTTCTACAGGAGGATGATACTTAAACCACTTCTCTTTGGGAAGATCAACATGAGCAGCAAAAGATTCACATAGATAAGCTACTATCTCAAAGTCAAGTCCATACTTATCGCTAAAATCTCTAGAAGTGTTTGTCTCAACAAAAGATTTAACACAATCAAACTAGAAATTCATACCTGACTCCTTACCTTCCTCCAGATCCCAATCTTCAGAGTTACGTTTGATTATTTCCAATAAATTCCACTTGTGGTCAATATCCTTCTTCATAATACAACCATTACAAGAAGTGTCAAGCATGGTACGATCTTCATGAGAAAGCCGAGCATAAAAGTTTTGAGTGATATATTCTCTCGAGAGCTCATGATTGGGGCATGAATATAGCATTGATTTAAGCCTCCTCCAAGGTTGAGCTATGCTTTCCCTGTCATGATGCCAAAAGTTATAAATATAATTCCGATCACGATGTACTAAATGCATAGGATAGAACTTTTGATGAAATTCCAATTTCAACTGATTGTAGTCCCATGATCCAGTATCATCACATAGCCCATACCATGTCAACGCCTTATCCTTCAAAGATAAAGGAAAGACTTTCTTATTTACCTCATCATCGGGCAAACCTCCAAGCTTAAATACACCACAAACTTCATCTACATAGATCAGATGCAAGTCTGGATGTGAAGATCCATCTCCTGTAAAAGGATTAGCCAGCAGTTTCTCAAGCATACCCGAAGGAATTTCATAAAAGATATTTTCAGTAGGTACCTCAGGTTGAGGAACAACTCCTCATGCTTCCGTTCGTGGTGAAGATACCCCGAACAAACTCCTCAAAGGAACAGTTTCCATAGTTACAAGTGACAATAAATTTCAGCAAAGTATATAAATATTTCCTTACCAATTCCCACTTACCAAAGGCGCTTCACTCCCCGGCAACGGCGCCAGAAAAGAGTCTTGATGACCCACAAGTATAGCGGATAAATCGCAGTCCTTTCGATAAGTAAGAGTGTCGAACCCAACGAGGAGCGGAAGGCTCTGATAAACGGTTTTTAGCAAGGTAATAACTGCAAGCACTGAAAGTAGTGGTAACAAGTGATGATGTAGCGAGGTGAAACGTAGCAAGTGAAAAGTAACAAGTAACAAGTAGTAGCAAAGGTGCAGCAAGTGGCCCAATCCCCTTTGTAGCAAGGGACAAGCCTGAACAAAGTCTTATAGGAGGAAAAGCGCTCCCGAGGACACACGGGAATTTCTGTCATGCTAGTTTCATCATGTTCATATGATTCGTGTTCGTTACTTTGATAGTTTGATATGTGGGTGGACCGGCGCTTGGGTACTTCCCTTACTTGTACAAGCATCCCACTTATGATTAACCCCTATTGCAAGCATCTGCAACTACGAAAGAAGAATTAAGACAACGTCTAGCCATAACATTAAACTAGTGGATCCAAATCAGCCCCTTACGAAGCAACGCATAAACTGGATTTAAGCTTCTGTCACTCCAGCAACCCATCATCTACTTACTACTCCCCAATGCATTCCTATAGGCCCAAGTATGGTGAAGTGTTATGTAGTCGACATTCACATAACACCACTAGAGGAAAATACAACATACAACATATCAAAATACCGAACGAATACCAAATTCACATGACTATTATTAACATGACTTATCCCATGTCCTCAGGAAGAAAAGTAACTACTCACAAAGCATAATCATAATCATGATCAGAGGTGTAATGAATAGCATCAAGGATCTGAACATAAACTCTTCCACAAAGTAATCCAACTAGCATCAACTACAAAGAGTAATCAACACTACTAGCAACCTTACAAGTACCAATCGGAGTCGCGAGACGGAGATTGGTTACAAGAGATGAACTAGGGATTGGAGAGGAGATGGTGCTGATGAAGATGTTGATGAATATGCCTCCCCTCCAACGAGAGGAGTGTTGCTGATGACGATGGCGATGATTTCCCCCTCCGGGAGGGAAGTTTCCCCAGCAGGATCGTCCTGCCGGAGCTCTAGATTGGACCTGCTCAAGTTCCGCCTTGTGGCGGTGGCGAAACCACGAAAAACCTCCCTCTTGATTTTTTCTGGAAGGAAACCCTTCATATAGCAAAAGAGGGGGGCCAGTGGGCCGTCAGGGAGCCCACAAGCATTGTAGCCGCCACCAGGGGGTGGCGGCTACCAGGCTTGTGGGGCCCTGGTAGCTCCCCTCTGGTACTTCTTTCGCCCAGTATTTTTTATATAATCCCAAAAAATTCCACGTAAATTTCAGGGCATTTGGAGTTGTACAGAATAGAGGACTTAGATTTGCTCCTTTTCTAGTCCAGAATTCCAGCTGCCTGAATTCTCCCTCTTCAAATAAATCTTGCAAAATAAGAGAGAAAAGGCATAAATATGGTACCACAAAGTAATATAACAGCCCATAAAGCGGTAAATATCAACATGAAAGCATGATGCAAAATGGACGTATCACACCTCTTAACCTTTTCTTTGAATAACTTGGCATTTTCATATGCCTGAGCTCTCCATTCATCAAGCGAGCTAATATCAAATAACCTCTTCTCACCAGCAAGTTTGAAATCAAAGTTGAGCTCTTTGATTGCCCAATAAGCCTTATGCTCTAGCTCAAGAGGTAAATGACATGGTTTGTCGTAAACCATTTTGTACGGATACATGCCCATGGGATTCTTATAGGCAGTTCTATAAGCCCAGAGTGCATCATTGAGCTTCTTAGACCAATTCTTTCTAGACCTATTAACAGTCCTTTGCAGAATTAGTTTAATCTCTCTATTGATTAGCTCTACTTGACCACTGGACTGAGGATGATAGGGAGATGCAATTCTATGATTGACATCTTACTTAGCAAGCGTTTTACGGAAAGCACCATGAATGAAATGTGAACCACCATCAGTCATTAGATATCTAGGGACTCCAAATCTAGGGAAAATAACTTCTTTAAGCATCCTGATAGAGGTGTTATGATCAGCACTACTAGTTGGGATAGCTTCTACCCACTTAGTAACGTAATCAACAACAACTAGGATATGAGTATACCCGTTGGATTTTGGAAAAGGTCCCATATAATCAAAGCCCCAAACTTCAAATGGTTCAATGACAAGTGAATAATTCATAGGCATTTCTTGACGTTTACTGATATTACCAATTCTTTGACATTCGTCACAATATAGGACAAACTTACGGGCATCCTTAAAGAGAGTGGGCCAATAGAAACCTGATTGCAATACCTTGTGTGCAGTTCTATCTCCCGCATGGTGTCCTCTGTAAGCCTCGGACTTACACTTCTATAGGATCTGTCCCTGTTCATGTTCAGGTACACAACGTCTAATAACACCATCTACTCCTTCCTTATAAAGGTGAGGATCATCCGAAAAGTAATGTCTCAAATCAAAGAAGAATTTCTTCTTTTGCCGGTATGTGAAACTAGGTGGTATATATTTGGCAACGATATAATTTGCATAATCAGCATACCACGGTGTACTACGTGAAGTATTCATGACATTCAGTTGCTCATCAGGAAAGCTATCATCAATAGGTTGTGGGTCATCAAGAACATTCTCCAACCTAGACAAGTTATTTGCTACGGGGTTCTCAGCACCCTTCCTATCAACAACATGCAAATCAAATTCTTGTAGCAAGAGAACCCATCTGACAAGTCTAGGTTTAGCGTCTCTCTTTTCCATGAGGTACTTAATAGCAGCGTGATTAGTGTGAATAGTGACTTTGGAATCAACAATGTAAGACCTGAACTTTTCACATGCAAACACGACTCCTAAAAATTCCTTTTCCGTAGTAGCATAGTTTCTTTGGGCACTGTCTAGAGTTTTACTAGCATAGTGAATAACATTCAACATCTTATCAACTCTTTGTCCTAGAACAGCGCCAACAGCATAATTACTAGCATCACACATGATTTCAAAACGTAAGTTCCAATCAGGTGGTTGAACAATAGGTGCAGTTATCAAGGCCTTCTTAAGTATTTCGAAGGCTTCCTGACAATCATCGTCAAAAAGAAAAGGAATATCCTTTTGCAAGAGATTGGTAAGAGGCCTAGAAATCTTAGAAAAGTGCTTAATGAACCTTATATAGAAACCAGCATGACCAAGTAAACTTCTTATACCTTTGATATCTGTGGGGCATAGCATTTTCTCGATTGCATCAACCTTAGCCTTATCGACTTCAATACCTTTTTCTAGAAATTTTATGTCCTAAGACGATGCCTTCATTAACCATAAAGTGGCACTTCTCCCAATTCAAGACAAGGTTGGTGTCTTTACATGTCAGCAAGACTCGATCAAGGTTGCTGAGGCAACCATCAAAAGAAGACCCGTAAACGGAGAAGTCATCCACGAAAACCTCAACAATCTTTTCAAAAAAGTCAGAAAATATAGCCATCATACATCTTTGAAAGGTGGCACGTGCATTACATAAGCCAAAAGGCATACGTTTGTAAGCAAAGGTACCGAAAGGGTAGGTGAAAGGGGTTTTCTCCTGACCAGATTGTGCAACAGGTATTTGGGAGAAACCAGAATAACCATCTACAAAGCAGAAGTGTGTGTGTTTAGACAGTCTTTCTAGCATTTGGTCGATAAAAGGTAAAGGGTAATGATCTTTCCTAGTGGCCTTATTTAATTTCCTAAAATCGATCACCATCCTATAGCCAGTAAAATCCTCCGTGGGATCAATTCATCCTTATCATTAGGGACAACGGTAATACCTCCCTTCTTAGGGACGCAATGCACCAAACTCACCCAATCACTATGAGCAACAGGATAGATAATACCTGCTTCCAGGAGCTTTAGTATTTCTTTTCTTACTACCCCTTTCATCTTAGGATTTAATCTCCGTTGATGATTAGTAACTAGTTTGGAATCAGGATCGGTTTTAATCTTGTGCTGGCATAGAGTGGGACTATTGCCCTTAAGATCATCAAGAGTATATCCAATAGCAGCACGGTGCTTCCTCAGAGTTTTTTGTAACTTCGTTTCTTCATGCTCTGAGAGGCTAGCACTAATAATAACAGGATATATCTCTTTTTCATCAAGATAAGCATACTTAAGAGTATCACACAACTGTTTAAGCTCGAACACAGGATCACCCTTTGGTGGGCGTGGATCTCCAAGCAGTTCAACAGGCAAATTATTCTTAAGGATAGGATATTGTTCAAAGATAACTCTATCTATCTCATCCCTTTCATCCATATGCATATCATTTTCATGCTCAAGCAAGTATTGGTCAAAAGGATCAACAGGAGGCACATCAATAGAGGCTAGGGCAATAATTTCATCCTTACTAGGCAACTCTTTTTCATGAGGTTGTCTACCAAACTTGGAGAAATTGAACTCATGTGACACACCGTCCGAGCCAACAGTGACAGTTTGCTTCTCACAGTCAATATGAGCATTGACAGTATTGAGGAAGGGTCTGCCAAATATGATGTGACAAAAGCTATCTTGGGTGGTAGCAAGAACGAGAAAATCAGCATGATACTTTGTTTTACCACACAAGACTTCAACATCTCTAACAATTCTCACAGGGCAGATAGTATCTCTATTGGCAAGCTGGATAGTGACATCAATAGGTTCCATCTCAACAGGTGCAATCTCGTCTTTAATTTCATCATATAAGGATTGAGGTATTGCAATAAGACTAGCACCCACGTCACATAAACCGTGATAACAATGATCTCCTATCTTAACAGAAACAACAGGCGTGCCAATAACACACCTATGTTTGTCTCTAGCATGTGGTTTAGCAATTCTAGCAGCATCTTCATAGATGTGAATATCATGGCCATCAACATTGTCGGATAGGAGATCTTTGATAATAGCAATGCTACGTTCAACTCTAATTTTCTCAGGTGGTGTAGGTGTTCTAATGTAGCCCCTACGTATCAAAGTTGAAGCTTTAGAATGATCCTTTATCCAAACAGGGAAAGGTGGTTTATCAATGTAAGCACTAGGAACAATAGGATGATTATAGGCAATGACTTTCTCTTCAACTGGATCTGGTTAAACTACATTGACTTATAAGGGAGGATGATACTTAAACCATGTCTCTTTGGGGAGATCAATATGAGAAGCAAATGATTCACACAATGAAGCTACTATCTCAGAGTCAAGTCCATATTTAGCGCTAAAATCACAAAAAGTATTTGTTTCGACAAAGGATTTAACGCAATCAAACTTGAAATTCATACCTTTCTCCTTACCTTCATCAAGCTCCCAATCTTCAGAGTTGCATTTAATTCTTTCCAATAAATTCCATCTGAAGTGAATATCTCTCTTCATAAAAGAACCGGTACAAGAAGTGTCAAGCATGGTGCGATCATCATGAGAAAGCCGAGCATAGAAGTTCTGAATGATAATTTCTCTTGAGAGCTCATGGTTGGGGCATGAATATAACATTGATTTAAGCCCCCCCCCCCCCAGCATGAGCGATGCTTTCTTTGTCACGAGGCCAAAAAATATAAATATAATTCCGATCATGATGTTCTAGATGCATAGGATAAAACTTTTGATGAAATTCCAATTTCAACCGGTTGTAGTTCCATGATCCAGTATCATCACATAGCCTATACCATGTCAACACCTTATCCCTCAAACATAAGGGAAAGACCTTCTTCTTGACCTCATCCTCGGATAAACCTGAAAGCTTAAATAAACCACAAACTTCATCTACATAGATTAGATGCAAGTCTGGATGTGATGTTCCATCTCGTGTAAAAGGATTAGCCAGCAGTTTCTCAAGCAGACCCGAAGGAAATTCATAGCAAATATTTTCAGTAGGTGCAGAAAGTTGAGGAGCAACTCCTTTTGCTTCCGTTCGAGGTCAAGATACCCCGAACAAGCTCCTCAAAGGATTAGTTTCCATAGTGACAAGTGACAATAAATTTCAGCACACTATATAAGTGTTTCCTTATACCAAATTCCACTTACCAAAGGCGGTTCACTCCCCGGCAGCGGTGCCAGAAAAGAGTCTTGATAACCCCCAAGTATAGGGGATCTATCGTAGTCCTTTAGATAAGTAAGAGTGTCGAACCCAACGAGGAGCAGAAGGATCTGACAAGTGGTTTTCAGCAAGGTAATCTCTGCAAGCACTGAAATTATCGGTAACAAGTAGTTGTTTGACAAGATGATTCGCAACTAGCAGAAAGTAACAAAAGTAACAATGGTGCATAAAAGTGGCCCAATCCCTTTTGTAGCAAGGGAGAAGCCTGGACAAAGTCTTATATAAGGTAAAGCGATCCCGAGGACACAAGGGAATTTCTGTCAAGCTAGTTTTTATCATGTTCATAAGATTCGCGTTCGCTACTTTGATAGTTTGATATGTGGGTGGACCGGCGCTTGGGTACTGCCCTTACTTGGACAAGCATCCCACTTATGATTAACCCCTCTCGTAAGCATCGGCAACTACAAAAGAAGAATTAAGAAAAAGTCTAACCATAGCATTAAACTAGTGGATCCAAATCAGCCCCTTACGAAGCAACGCATAAACTAGGGTTTAAGCTTCTGTCACTGTAGCAACCCATCATCTACTTACTACTTCTCAATACCTTCCTCTAGGCCCAAGTAATGGTGAAGTGTTATGTAGTCGACGTTCACATAATACCACTTGAGGAGAGACAACATACAACATATGAAAATATCGAACGAATACCAAATTCAGATGACTACTTACATCATGACTTATCCCATATCCTTAGGAACAAAAGTAACTACTCACAAAGCATAATCATATTCATGACCAGAGAGATAATGAGTAGCATCAAGGATCTGAACATATAATCTTCCACCAAGTAATCCAACTAGCATCAACTACAAAGAGTAATTAACACTACTAGCAACCTTACAAGTACCAATCGGAGTCGCGAGACGGTGATTGGTTACAAGAGATGAACTACGCTTTGGAGATGAGATGGTGCCGATGAGGATGTTGATGGTGACGAGTCCCCTCCGATGAGAGGAGTGTTGGTGATGACGATGGCGACGATTTCCCCCTCCGGGAGGGAAGTTTCCCCGGTTGGACGACCCTGCCGGAGCTCTAGATTGGTTCTGCTCAAGTTCCGCCTCGGGGCGGCGGCGATTCCTCCCGAAAGCCTTGCTACTGCAACAAAAGACCTTCCAACGGTGCCAGAAACGCGTGCTGACGGGAGACTATTCTTGTCTTGATACTCCTCAGCAACGGCACCAGGAATCCTTCTGCTACGGCTACGCCTTTAGGGACTTCCTAGGCAAATATGCAAAGGATTCCCCCGTGGCCTTGGAGCCTTGCGTTGGTGTTCCCTCGAAGCGGAAAGGGTGATGTAGCACAGCGGTGGTAAGTATTTCCCTCAGTTTTGAGAACCAAGGTATCGATCCAGTGAAGGAGTATCACAAGTACCTGCACAAACACAAAAAGCTTGCTCCCAACGCTATGAAGGGGTTGTCAATCCCTTATAGATTGTTTGCCAAGTGAGAACTGAAAGCAACAAAGAAACACAGCAAAGTAAAAGCAAAAGTGGAAACGATAGGTGTGAATAGACCCCGGGGCCATAGTGTTCACTAGTGGCTTCTCTCATGAAAGCAAGTAGACGGTGGGTGAACAAATTACTGTCGAGCAATTGATAGAACCGCGCAAAGTCGTGACGTCATCTATGTCAATGATTATATCTATAGGCATCATGTCCAAAACAAGTAGACCGATACTTTCTGCATCTACTACTATTACTCCACACGTCGACCGCTATCCAGCATGCATCTAGTGTATTAAGTCCAAAAGAATAGAGTAACGCCTTAAGCAAGATGACATGATGTAGATGGACAATCTCATATCTACGATAAAAGCCCATCTTGTTACCCTTGATGGCAACAACACAATGCGTGCCTTGCTGCCCCTACTATCACTGGGAAAGGTCACCACACGGTATGAACCCAAAACCAAGCACTTCTCCCATTGCCAGAATCATAGATCTAGTTGGCCAAACAAAACCCAAGACTCGGAGAGACTTACAAGGATATCAAATCATGCATATAAGAAATCAGCAAAGACTCAAATATACATCATAGATAATCTGATCACAAATCCACAATTTCATCGGATCTCGACAAACACACCTCCAAAGAGGATTACATCAGATAGATCTCCATCAAAGATCATGGAGAACTTTGTATTGAAGATCCAAGAGAGAGAAGAAGCCATCTAGCTACTAACTATGGACCCGTAGGTCTGAAGTGAACTACCCACGAGTCATTGGAGGGGCGATGATGTTGATGTAGGAGCCCTCCAACTCCAAAGTCCCCTCCAACAGGGCACCTGGAAGGGTATCTAGATGAGATCTCGCGGAAACGGAAGCTTGCGGCGGCGGAAAAGTGTTTTCGTGGATTCCCTGATTTTTTTCTGTATTTTAGGGAATATATTGGTGAAGGATCTAGGTCAGGGGTGCGCCAGGGAGGCCACAAGCCTGCTAGCCGCCGCCACCCTCTTGGCGGCTACACGACTTGTGGCCCCCCTGTAGCTCTCCTGCCTTGGCCCTCAAGCCCCCTGATCTTCTTCCGTTCGGGAAAAATTTATTTCGGGGATTTTATTCCGTTTGGACTCCGTTCCAAAATCAGATCTGAAAAGAACCAAAAACACAGAAAAGACAGGAACTGGCACTTGGCACTGAATTAATAAGTTAGTCCCCAAAAAGATATAAAAGGTACATAAAACATCCAAAGATGACAAGATAACAACATGAAACCATCAAAAATTATAGATACGTTTGAAACGAATCAAGCCTCCTCTTGTTTTTTTCTGGAATGAAACCCTCCTTATAGAAAAAGAGGGGGGCCAGAGGGCCAGCAGGGAGCCCACCATCCCCCTAGGCGCGGCCAGAGGGGTAGGCCGCGGCTAGCAGGCTTGTGGCCTCCTACTGGCTCCCCTCTGGTACTTCTTCGGCCCAGTATTTTTTATAAATTCCAAAATAAATCCTCGTTAATTTTCACGGATTTTGGAGTTGGGCAGAATAGGTATCTCAAACTTGCTCCTTTTTCAGGCCAGAATTCCAACTGCCGGCATTCTCCCTCTTCATGTAAACCTTGCAAAATAAGAGAGAAAAGGCATAAGTATTGTATCGTGAAGTGTAATAATAGCCTATAAAGCGATAAATATCAACATGAAAGCATGATGCAAAATGGACGTATCAGCTGGCAAATGTGCCCGACCCCGTTCCCCGTCGCCCCCGCCGACGGGAAGCACCAACCTCAAGCCCCGTTGCACCCGCCGGCCACTCCTGGGATCCGTGCCATGTCCCCCTAGTTGGTCGGCCGGCGGCCCAAGCTCCATGCCACATCGCCCCTGTCGCCCCTGCTAGCCACTGTTCCTTACCTCTCTGCCTCTCATGCCGCTGAGCCCGCTCAGTCCCCGTTCTATTTTCTGGAGCTGCTCGAGCGTGTGTAATCTCTTTATGTTGTGAAATGAAACATTTTTTAATCTGTTTGTGTGCAATCTGTTCTTTTCAAATGTAATAGGTTTTAGTGTAAAATTCATTTGTGGAGTTTGAAATAACAATTGCTGATGGATGTTGTGGTTTCTATAGTGGTCCACTCGTTTCTTTTTTTAATATAAAAATTCTTTGCCGTGTTTGATACTTGAGACTAACGACAGAAACCGATACACGCTGACGGCTGTCGGGACCCCGATCCTAGCCATAGGAATCCAGCCTCTAACTCATCGCATCTCTTTGCGGTCTCATGCACGGTTAACCCCACGGCTGCAGCCTTACCTTAGCCGGGACCGTTTGCGCCTTTTGACTCGGGTATGCAATTGTGTCGCTAGCAATGCAATGTCAAGAACCCGGATCGACATGGCTAGTCATAAACCAAAGTGCCAGTTCCGCACAGGGACAGGCATACATGACCCAGCAAAGCAGGTGTCGGTCACCAGCGAATGTAGACGAGTCGTAGCAAGCTACAAGGACTCCATTACATCGCCTGACATTTCCCCAAAGGGGACAGACACAACAGCTAAGAAGGACACACGCCGGTCAACCAATGTGTCCGGAGCAGTAGCGAGCTACCATGGCTCGTTGAACCACAAAGGGGCATTTTCCTGTAAGGCATGCTGCTAAAGTCTACGGCTAGGTAATCGAACCCCATACATACCAAGTGCGACACACGTACGCATGGCATACCGATATGTATAGATACATCGATGGCATCACAACATAACCATAAACATACAAGCTTTATTTAAAAGGCTCGGAAGAGCCACACACATAATATTACACAGTAGGGGTCTCACGACCCATCATAACAGTCATTCAAGTTACAAGCCAGCGGAAGTAATTAAACTGTCTGAGTACAGACAGACGAAACTAGAAGGCACATTGCCTGTCTATACTACAGACCCAACCTAGGGCCAGATCGTAGCTGGGACACCAGTTACTCGTCGTCGTCGATGTCTAGGAAGAACCCTCCGTTAGGGTCATAAACAACCTCTGTAACAATTAATAAGAAAACATGAGTACGGAGGTACTCAGCAAGACTTTAGGATAACTATCTACTCATGCAAGTATCAATAAGGAATTGTGGGGTTTCATGTGGAAAGCCAGCATTTGACTCGTGGCTAGACAACTTGCATTTTAAAACAATTTTTGACAACTTGATTTCTCGCACACGAGTCCACTAACACCACAACAATACTCCATCGTGGAATCATTCCGTCCCCCTACGGAAATGCCGTCCACGACACTCACGCTTATCTTGACAATTTTATGAGTAGCCATTGAAGTTATCTATGAACAACATATGTCTCCAAGTAGTCCATATCCGCGGACGCGACTATTCGAATAGATCATAACCCTGCAGGGGTGTACTTCATCACACACGCTCTCGCCACTTATCGCCATGTGCACGTCATGCAGCTCGGCAACCTTCAAGCGAAAGCCCAGCGAGGGAGTCGGCCACGACCGTTAACCACGCTAATACTTGGTCCAGGTCTATCGCCTATATGAGGGTAACCCGTACGGAAGTCCGGCCGAGGTTTCCGCCACGGCCCCAAACAATGTGTGCAGCGTTCCCAAGACCACCATCCGGGTGCCACTTGGTACACCGTGCCACTGCCTACCGCATCACAGCCCACCTCTGAGGTCAACGCTATGCACGGCCTCCAGCATGACTATAAACACCAGAAACTACTTGCAACTCCTGGACCGAGTACTAAGCGATTAATAAGTCGAGCGGGGTCATATTTCAGGGCCCAACATGTGGTACTATTTCGTCTTGGATTACATACACGGAACTCAGTTCCTATGGACGGTTCCAACGAAACGACCCGCCACGTACTCCTACATAGCCTTTCACCGGTACCTTTACCAAATCAGGTTCAACACACAACCTTTACTTACTGAACACATTCTCACAATTCTGTTCATCTCCCAACACAACTCCATACCTGGTAGTTGCTTGAGCCATGATGTGCCTTACCCTGCTATGCATGCTATGCTTAGAGTTGTGCCTTACCAAATCAACTTGGTTTTAACATGCATGGAAATGATATGTTAAGTTGCTGGTTGTGATTGATCAATGTTTGATCATAACATTTGAAGTGGAATTCAAATGATTTTCAAATTCCATCTCCATAGCATTTATAAAATTTAACTTATTCATTATTCTACATGTTTGGTCCAGTAACATTTTCAAACATGTTTTAAAATGACATATTCAGATTCCTTGGATTTTTTTGATACTTTTTCATATATAAATTATTTTCATTGGAGTTACAGATTAATTTCTATGATTTTTAGAAGTTTTGGCATTTTTCTGGAATTCTTTTAAATCAGAAAATCTTTACTGCATCAGCATGACATCAGCAGGTCCTACTAGCCGTTGAAAGTCAAACCTGACCAGTGGGACCCAATGGTCAGTGACTCTGGTCAGTTTTAGATTAGTTTTAAACTTAATTAGCTAATTAACAGTACTAGACCCACATGTGAGTGACTTATTAGATTAATTAACTTTATTTTTTTATTAACTAAATCATCCAGAGGCTGGCCCCACGCGTCAGTGGCTCAAGCCAGCTGAGATCCACCGGCGGCGAGGTCGTCCTCGCCGACGGTGAGCCTCCAACGACCACCAGTACGGCGGAGGGGCTCGGAAACGGCGCACAGGCGGCCAAACTCTGCGCGAAGTGCACCACAGGAACGGCACGGCTCCCGCATGTTCATTTGCACTTAGCCGGGGCTGATCCGGCCGGAGATGACGCCGACGACGAGATTGGCGGCGGCCAAAGTTCGGGCGTCATTGGGGTCATCGAAACAGAGGGAGCTACGCACGGGACTGAGCTCCTACGGCATCTACGCGACGGCCTGAAGCTGGTGGTGGCCTCAAAAGGACGAGTTGTTCACCGGAGGGCTACCGGCAACGAGCTCCCGTGGCGGATCTTGTCGGGCTCCGGTGAAATCAAGGCTAGAGGAAGGGATCGAAGGGGGAAACTTGGGGAAAAGCTGAGCAAGCTCACGGGAAGTGCAGTGGATGCGCTAGCTTGCTCGGGGACGGCCTGGAGAGGGAGAACGCCGGCGATGAACTTCAGTGACCCGAGGAAGAAGACGACTGCGACTCGTCGTTTCTCTGCGTCTCGGTGTCAGGCTCGTGGCTAGGAAGCTTCAGGGAGCTGCGGCGGTTCTATTGCGCGGCTTAGGAGGGAAAGACGTAGGCTAGAACGACGGTGAGCTCGAGCTCTGCTCGGGCTCCAATGGCGGCAGTGGGGAACGAAGCACAGGGGGAGAATGGAGCGCAGAATGGATAGGCCAAAGCTCGGGGAGGTTATCCCCGCACCCGCCAGCGCGAAGCGGCGGCCAGGCTGGCAGGGAGCTGCGTGGAGGCGCGCAGCGTCACGGCGGCTACCTCCTGCTCCTACTGGCGAGGAGGAAGACGACAGAGGGACTGGGCCTGAGCCAGGTGAGCGTCAGGTAGGCGTTTCTTCCTTTCTTTCTTGTTTTGTTTTCTGTTTTACTAATAGTTTTGATTTGCTATTTATTTCAGCTCCAAAATAGTTTACCAAAAATATTTTGAACACACTAGATTATTTGTTGGAGTATATCCAACCATTCCTGAAGTTTTCAACATTTTTGAAAACTTAAAGTTTTTGAATTCAAATTTTAAACTTGAAACCAGTAGCCTTTTGCATTTATTTAAAATGCCAAATGTGTTATGAAAATAGTTTTCTTCACTGCTTACTTGCTTCCATGAGTTATCAGAAAAGTTGAACTTTTCTGGAGGCCATTTTGGGTTCATTAATTTGAACAAGTTTATAATTTCTTTGAATTTGAGAAGTGGCTAGGGTTTTTGAGTTTTGCTTCTCCACTTGCTTTGATCTTGTTGCAATTTTCTTAGATGCAATGCAAAGAAGATATGAGCACAATGCTATACTTGATTAGGGTTTCATGGATGTGACAACTCACCCCCACTCAAAAGAATCTCGTCCCGAGATTTAGAAGTTTGTCGGGAATAACGCGGGATACTCAAGTTGGAGACGATCCTCTCTTTCCCAGGTGGCCTCCTTCTTAGAATGATTTGACCATTGAACTTTAGGAAACTTGAGGTTTCGACGTCGAGTGGTACGCTCAGCTTGATCAAGAATATGCACAGGGTATTCTCGGTATGAAAGGTTATCTTGGTGATCAAGCGTTTCGTGGTCCACTTCAGGGATAGGATCCGAAAAGCAACGCCTGAGTTGCGAGACGTGAAAGACATCATGAACCTTGGAAAGATGCGGAGGAAGTTCCAATTGGTAGGCAACTTCTCCTCGTTTGGCAAGAATGCAAAAAGGACCAATGTAATGAAGAGCCAACTTACCCTTGGTACCGAATCGATGGGTACCCTTCAAAGGTGTAACCCGAAGGTAAGCCTTCTCGTCAACTTCAAAGGTCACATCCTTATGATGACGATCATATTGGCTCTTTTGAAGAGACTGGGCTGTTTTCAACTTTTCACGAATAATGCGAACCTGCTCTTCTGCATCCTGGATCATATCCGGGCCAAAGAGTTGCCTCTCTCCGGTTTCTAACCAATTAAGAGGTGTTCAACATCTTCGTCCATAGAGAACTTCAAAAGGAGCTTTGCCCAACCTTGATTGATAACTATTGTTATAAGCAAATTCGGCGAATGGAAGGCACTTCTCCCAATTCATACCGAACGATATAACACAAGCTCGGAGCATATCTTCTAGGATTTGATTCACTCTTTCTACTTGACCACTTCATTGAGGATGGAAAGCAGTGCTAAAAGATAAGTGAGTCCCCATAGCATTCTGAAAACTTTCCCAGAAGCGAGAAGTAAAGATACTCCCATGGTCTGAGTTAATCTCCAGGGGAACACCATGAAGAGACACTATTCGAGAGATATATAACTCTGCTAGCTGGCTAGCTGTTATATTCTCACGAACTGGTAGAAAATGAGCTACCTTGGAGAGACGGTCAATGACCACAAAGATAGCATTATTTCCTTTCTTGGTCTTGGGAAATCCGGTAATGAAATCCATACTGACTTTATCCCATTTCCATTCAGGAATAGCTAAAGGTTGAAGGGTGCCAGCAGGCCTTTGATGTTCTGCATTAACTCGACGACCAACGTCGCAGTTAGCAACGAACTCAGCAATTTCTCTCTTCATCCTAGTCCACCAGAACCTCTGGCGTAGGTCGTGATACATCTTAGTACTACCGGGATGAATGGTGAGAGGAGAATCATGAGCCTCCTTAAGGATCAATTGCCGTAGACGTGGGTTCTTAGGAACCACTAGACGATTCTGGAAGAACACAACACCTTGATCATTCATGGAGAATTCATTAGCGTTTCCGCTAATAATATTCTCCTTGATCCGTGATATCCCCTTATCACGCTTTTGGCCAACTATAATCTGATCCCTAAGGGTAGGCTTCGCCACCAGGGTAGAAAGGAATCCTTGAGGAACAATATGAAGATTTAACTTACGAAATTCCTCATAGAGATGTGGTTGACCTTGTTGTAGCATCAAGTTGTTACAGTAAGATTTACGACTTAGTGCATCAGCCATAACATTAGCCTTCCCCGGGGTATAAGTTATCCCTAAGTCGTAATCCGAGATCAACTCAACCCACCGTCTTTCCCTGTGATTCAAATCCGGCTGGGTGAAGATATATTTCAGACTTTTGGTGATTAGTGAATATTTCGCAATGATTACCCACAAGGTAATGTCGCCAGGTTTTTAGTGCATGGACTACAGCTCCAAGCTCAAGATCATGTGTGGGATAATTATCCTCATGTGGACGCAACAGTCGAGATGCTATGCAATCACATGACGATCTTGCATGAGAATGCAACCTAATCCTTGTCGCGAGGCATCGCAATAGACAACAAAGTCCTTAAAAAATCTGGTGGTAGCGACACAGGTGCGGAAGTCAGGCGTCTTTTTAGTTCCTGAAAACTATGCTCACACTCTGGTGTCCACTCGAACTTTTTATCCTTCTTAAGGAGTTCAGTTAGAGGCTTTGCAACCTTGGAAAAATTCTCGACAAAGCGGCGACAATAGCTCGCTAGACCAAGAAAACTCCTAACTTGCTTAACCGATTCAGGTTGAGTCCAATCAAGGATGGCTTGAACTCTCTCGGGATTGACAGCAATACCCTTACCAGAGATTATGTGACCTAGATAGGTCACTTCTGGTAACCAAAATTCACATTTTGAAAACTTGGCATAAAGGCGATGCTCTCGAAGTTTCATCAATACCAGCCTTAGGATCTCGGCATGTTCTTGTTCGTTCCTCGAGTAGATGAGAATATCATCAAGGTATACCACGACGAATTTATCCAAATACTCCATGAAGGTTGAATTCATCAGACGACAGAAGGTGGCTGGGGCATTGGTTAAACCGAAGGACATGACGGTGTACTCGTATTGGCCATAACGAGTAACAAAAGCCGTCTTTGGAATGTCCCCGTTCTTGATCTTGATTTGATGGTATCCCAACCTCAAATCCATTTTGGAGAAGACTGAGGATCCAGCGAGCTGATCATATAGGTCGTTGATCCTGGGGAGCGGATACTTGTTCTTTATGGTGACCAGATTAACAGGTCGGTAATCTACAACCATCCGATCCGTTCCATCCTTCTTCTTGACGAAGAGGACGGGGCAAGCCCAAGGAGAAGAGCTAGGAGGAATGAAACCTTTATTCAAGGCCTCATCTAGTTGCTTCTTAAGTTCGGCTAGCTCCAAGGGTGCCATCTTATATGGTCTTCTGGCTATTGGAACAGTTCTCGGAACAAGATCTATTACGAACTCTACATCTCTGTCAGGTGGAATTCCTGGCAGTTCCTCTGGAAAAACATCCGGGAATTCAGGGACTACTGGAATGTATTCAAGTTCCGGAAGAGGGTTGGCATTGAGGGAATAGAGTTGACATTTGGCAACTCGAGTAGAGACATTGACTATCTACCCGAGGGATGGGTAAGCTGAACATTTCTAGAAGGAGTATCAATCTTGGCACAGTGAGCTGACATCCAGTCCATACCCAAGATCATATTAATATCCGAAGATTTCAGGGCTATCAATGAGGCTAGAAAAACTAGCCTGTCTACTAGAATTTCATTGTCATAGGTTATCCTAGAGGTTTGCCACTTGCTACCAGGAGTTTGGACAACCAATGGAATTGGCATATCACAAAAAGACATGTTATGCAAATGTGCATAACTTTCTGAAATGAAGGAATGAGAAGACCCAGTGTCAAAAAGAACAGACGCTGGGTGATGATTAACAAGAAGCGTACCCAATATGACGTCAAGATCCTGTGTAGCTTCTTCTGCTGAGACATAGTTCACACGGCCACGTGCGGGAGTTGGCTGCACATAGTAAGCTTTGCCCGACTTGCCTTGCCCGACGGACTTTCCGGGTTGCTTGGCACCCACATTCTGAGGACACTCTCAGGAATAGTGCCCGGGTTCTCCACACTTGTAGCATATCACTTGGTTGGCACGTGGTGTAGCATTGCTAGCTGGACCACCATAGGTTTTTGCTGGAGGGTTGGTCTGATTCGTCTGAGGCGCCACATAGGATGGCTTCGGAGTGTATCTTGGCGGCAGAGAACTTTTTGGAACCCACAGCCTGCGTTTTGGAAACACGGAACCAGATGACGAGCCAAAGTCACGGGAGTGCTTCTTTGTGGCTTCGAAGACGGTATGACCAGTCTCGGCACTGATCGCCTTGTTGACCAGGGCTTGGAAGCTTGCACACTCATGGAGGCGCAAATCACGGCAAAGCTCAGGGCTCAGACCCTTACGGAATCTTGCTTGCTTCTTGGCGTCAGTAGACACCTCCTGTGTTACATAGCAGGCGAGGTTACCAAACTCGCGGCTATAGGCATCCATGGTCAACTTTCCCTGGGTGAATGCACAAAACTCCTCTCTCTTTTCTGTCCATCAGGCCCTCTAGAATATGGTGCAGACGGAAGGATGCACTAAAGTCTGCCCATGTGGCTGCTAGTTCAGCAGGACGCATAGCTTTGAAGTTCTCCCACCACGGATTGGCGAGTCCTTCCAGAAAATACGCCGCGAAGGTCACCTTGTCGGCCTCAGCAACATTCGCAGAGCGAATCTTACGTGAGATATTGCACAGCCAATAATCAGCGTCGAGGGGATCGACGGAGTGATGGAACTTTGGAGGATTCAGCTTCACAAAGTCATTGAGGGACACTGCAGCATTCCTAGGCTAACGAGCCGTATTCTCCTCAATACGCTCTAACAATCGGTTGGTCTCCCTTTTGTTTCTCTCTGCCTCAAGCATCACTTCCGCCAGAGAGGGTGGGTGAGCCAGGTCTTCCTGCGACGCTTGACTACCCTCGCCTTGCTCATGAGCAGGGGCACGGTTCAATCTGGTGAACACCATCCTGATAAACAAACTCACAGCTTAGACCAATATCATCATCAATGCTAGCTATGGATTAAGAATGCACTGAACACATGGAATGCGGAATTGAATATCCGAACAACATGGTAACAAGCAACTGCTATATATACACCATGGTTCATACACACCCTTACATAGTTCAGTACAACCTTAACCGAGGAGAAAACTACTGAAATTATGAAACTACTCATCATAGGCTTACAAGCTTCCTATACATTATTTATCAAGGCCTCCGGAATTCATTTCACATCACAAGCATACTTCACAAGTCACACAGGACTGTGAATGTACGACTACTACCATACTATCCTTCCACTCACGGTTCAGGCATCCGCATAGAACATCTCATAAAGATTGCCTCCATGGCCTGGAAGCTCAACCTGTGGATCAGGAAATACTCTGGCCTGAGATCCCTGGGATCCATAAGGACAGGGATGTGGCCTTGGTCCCCTGACTGGTGGTAGTAGGGGTCCCTGAAGAGGGGTGACTCCTCCTATAGCTGGCCATTCAACATGGGCCTGAAGATGGGTTCTAACAGGGTTCAGAATCTCCATATCTCCATACCCTATCTGGACTACCGGTGCCAGCTGCGTCAAAGGCGTCCACGGACAGGCACGTGTGGCATAAAGCTCCATGCGGAGAGCACAAGCATCCATGTCTCTGTTCTCTAGCCTCTCAGCAGTGGACTGCAGTAGCGGATCCTCCATAGAGGAATCAAAATAGACCCCGTTGAGGTATCCTTCTTCACCTGGCTGAGAGGCAGGAACATAGCAGAACTCTGAATTCTGCAGCAGTGCATGTCTCGCCCTCATAATAGTCAGCATTGAATAGGCAGCATCTTGTACTGCCATGTCAACAGTGACTCCCAACCCATAGGACCAATGGATTGGCTCCTCAGGTCCAGGGTAGTCTGGAAATACCCTAACAGTGCAGATATACTGGCTCTGGTTGAAGTCTCGGTACTGTTCCTCCACTGTGTACTATGGGTACCAGCGGTAACCGCACACCGACATCACCCTCACCAGCATGGCCGTATGACCCGGCACATCAATGCACCTGGTCAGACGAATCACCTGTCGAGAAGGACAGCCAGGCATCTGAAAATAGAGAGTAATGCAAAAGCATTAGGGCTCTGAATGCAAAATTGGGCAGCATAACGGCTGTAAATGCTCAAAAACAATTTTGAGACAACCCAAAAATAGAATAGCGTAACCACTCAACCATGAAGTTCAATTCTCTGATCATCAAACTTACTTCCTTTTTCCTAGGGATAAAAGAAACCCAATATATCTCTCGACCCATAGTCTTATAATCTACCGATCAGAAACACGAGCCTAGAAGAAGATGAGCAACCTAGTCCTTAATTCCCGCAGAAAAGACGAGGATGACCAGAATAGAATAACTTGAGGAGAGAACAAGAGTCTTACGTTCCCTTCCACAAACAATTCCCTTATATATAACTAAAGCAATTCTAGACTCAACTTCGACCAGTTTGGCTTAGTAGTCCTACAGTCAGTCAGGCTCTCATACCAACGCTGTCGGGACCCCGATCCTAGCCATAGGAATCCAGCCTGTAACACATCGCATCTCTTTGTGGTCTCACACACGGTTAACCCCACGGCTGCAGCCTTACCTTAGCCGGGACCGTTTGCGCCTTTTGACTCGCGTATGCAATTGTGTTGCTAGCAATCCAATATCAAGAACCCGGATCGACATGGCTAGTCATAAACCAAAGTGGCAGTTCCGCACAGGGACATGCATACATGACCCAGCAAAGCAGGTGTCGGTCACCAGCGAATGTAGACGAGTCGTAGAAAGCTACAAGTACTCCATTACATCGCGTGACATTTCCCTAAAGGGGACAGACACAGCAGCTAAGAAGGACACACGCCGGTCAACCAATGTGTCCAGAGCAGTAGCGAGCTACCATGGCTTGTTGGACCACAAAGGGGCATTTCCCTGTAAGGAATGCTACTAAAGTCTACGGCTAGGTAATCGAACCCCATACATACCAAGTACGACACACGTACACATGGCATACCGATATGTATAGATACATCGATGGCATCACAACATAACCATAAACATACAAGCTTTATTTAAGAGGCTCGGAAGAGCCACACACATAATATTACACAGTAGGGGTCTCACGACCCATCATAACAGTCATTCAAGTTACAAGCTAGCGGAAGTAATTAAACTGTCTGAGTATAGACAGATGAAACTAGAAGGCACATGGACTGACTATACTACAGACCCAACCTAGGGCCAGATCATAGCTGGGACACTAGCTACTCGTCGTCGTCGATGTCTAGGAAGAACCCTCCGTTAGGGTCATAAACAACCTCTGCAACAATTAATAAGAAAACATGAGTACGGAGGTACTCAGCAAGACTTTAGGATAACTATCTACTGATGCAAGTATCAATAAGGAATTGTGGGGTTTCATGCGGAAAGCCAGCATTTGACTCGTGGCTAGACAACTTGCATTTTAAAACAATTTTTGACAGCTTGATTTCTCGCACACGAGTCCACTAACACCACAAAAATACTCCATCGTGGAATCATTTCGTCTCCATACGAAAATGCCGTCCACGACACTCACGCTTATCTTGACAATTTTATGAGTAGCCATTGAAGTTATCTATGAACAACATATGTCTCCAAGTAGTCCATACCCGTGGACGCGGCTATTCGAATAGATCATAACCCTGTAGGGTGTACTTCGTCACACACGCTCTCACCACTTATTGCCATGTGCACGTCATGCACCTCGGCAACCTTCAAGCGAAAGCCCAGCGAGGGAGTCGGCCACGACCGTTAACCACGCTAATACTTGGTCCAGGTCTATCGCCTATCTGAGGGTAACCCGTACGGATGTCCGGCCGAGGTTGCCGCCACGGCCCCAAACGATGTGCGCAGGGTTCCCAAGCCAACCATCCGGGTGCCACTTGGTACACCGTGCCACTGCCTACCGCATCACATCCCACCTCTCAGGTCAGCGCTATGCACGGCCTCCAGCATGACTATAAACACCATAAACTACTTGCAACTCCTGGACCGAGTACTAAGCGATTAATAACTCGAGCGGGGTCATATTTCAGGGCCCAGCATGTGGTAGTATCTCGTCTTGGATTACATACATGGAACTCAGTTCCTAAGGACGGTTCCAATGAAACAACCCGCCATGTACTCCTACGTAGCCTTTCACCGGTACCTTTACCAAATCAGGTTCAACACACAACCTTTACTTACTGAACACATTCTCACAATTCTGTTCATCTCTCAGATGACAGACCATACAGAACTCTAAGCATAGCATGCATAGTAGCACATCATGGCTCAAGCTACTACCAGGTATGCTAGGTTGCAAGGTTCAGCTATTTACTGTGACAATGACAGGTCATGCAAAGGAAGTGGGTTCAACTAACGTGGCAAAACATTTGAAGCATTTGAACTAAGTGCAGGAGCTAGAACATGGGATTTATCGGGATGATCAAAATGGTTGCTTGCCTTGTTGCTCAGAGGAGGGACAATATCCGTCAGTCGGATATTCGGTGGAATCCGAAGGAGCGGAGCCTACCGAAGAAAATGACAACAATCAATATCAATCATGTGCAACAAGATGATGCATGAGCATGGTATGCGGATGAAAAGTGGTATGCTAATATAGCTAACATTTATTAGGTTTGAAGTTGATTTGAATCAGATTCATTATCACTTCAAACGGGGTATTCTCGAATACCGTTTTAATTGATTCGACATGATGCTGAGATCAACTTGGTTATAACATGCATGGAAATGATATGTTAAGTTGCTGGTTGTGATTGAACAACGTCTGATCATAACATTCGAAGTGGAATTCAAATGATTTTCAAATTCCATCTCCATAGCATTTATAAAATTTAACTTCTTCATTATTCTACATGTTTGGTCCCGTAACATTTTCAAACATGTGTGAAAATGACATATTCAGATTCCTTGGATTGTTCTGATACTTTTTCATATATAAATTATTTTCATTGGTGTTACAGATTAATTTCTATGATTTTTAGAAGTTTTGGCATTTTTCTAGAATTCTTTTAAATCAGAAAATCGTTACTGCATCAGCAGGTCCAACTGGCCGTTGAAAGTCAAACCTGACTAGTGGGACCCACTCGTCAGTGACTCTGGTCAGTTTTAGATTAGTTTTAAACTTAATTAGCAAATTAACAGTACTGGACCCACATGCAGTGACTTATTAGATTAATTAACTTTATTTTTTTATTAACTAAATCATCCAGAGGCTGGCCCCACGCGTCAGTGGCTCAGGCCAGCTGAGATCCACCGGCGGCGAGGTCGTCCTCGCCGGCGGTGAGCCTCCGACGACCACCAGTACGGCGGAGGGGCTCGGAAACGGCGCACAGGCGGCCAAACTCTGCACGGAGTGCACCAGAGGAACGGCACGGATCCCGCAGGTTCATTTGCATTTAGCCGGGGCTGATCTAGCCGGAGATGACGCCGGCGACGAGCTTGGCGGCGGCCAAAGTTCGGGCGTCATTGGGGTCATCGAAACAGAGGGAGCTACGCACGGGATTGAGCTCCTACGTCATCTACGCGACAACCTGAAGCTGCTGGTGGCCTCAGAAGGACGAGCTGTTCACCTGAGGGCTACCGGCGACGAGCTCCCGCGGTGGATCTCGTCGGGCTCTGGTGAAATCAAGGCTAGGGGAAGGGATCAAAGGGGGAAACTTGGGGAAAAGCTGCGCAAGCTCACGGGGAGTGCAGTGGAGGCGCTAGCTTGCTCGGGGACGGCCTGGAGAGGGAGAACGCCGGAGATGAACTTCGGTGACCCGAGGAAGAAGACGACTGCGACTCGTCGTTTCTCTGCGTCTCGGCGTCGGGCTCGTGGCTAGGAAGCTTCAGGGAGCTGCGGCGGTTCTATTACGCGGCTTAGGAGGGAAAGAGGTAGGCTAGAACGACGGTGAGCTCGAGCTCTGCTCGGGCTCCAATGGCGGCAGTGGGGAACAAAGCAGAGGGGGAGAATGGAGCGCGGAATGGATAGGCCAGAGCTCGGGGAGGTTATCCCCGCGCGCGCCAGCGCGAAGCGGCGGCCAGGCAGGCAGGGAGCTGCGTGGAGGCGCGTGGCGTCGCGGCGGCCACCTCCTTCTCCTACTAGCGAGGAGGAAGATGACAGAAAGACTGGGCCTGGGCCAGGTGAGCGTCAGGTAGGCGTTTCTTCCTTTCTTTCTTGTTTTGTTTTCTGTTTTACTAATAGTTTTCATTTGCTATTTATTTCAGCTCCAAAATAGTTTACCAAAAATATTTTGAACAAACTAGAATATTTGTTGGAGTATATCCAACCATTCCTGAAGTTTTCAACATTTTTGAAAACTTAAAGTTTTTGAATTCAAATTTTAAACTTGAAACCAGTAGCCTTTTGAATTTATTTAAAATGCCAAATGTGTTATGAAAATAGTTTTCTTCACTCCTTACTTGCTTCCATGAATTATCAGAAAAGTTGAACTTTTCTTGAGGCCATTTTGGGTTCATTAATTTGAACAAGTTTATAATTTCTTTGAATTTGAGAAGTGGCTAGGGTTATTGACTTTTGCTTCTCCACTTGCTTTGATCTTGTTGCAATTTTCTTAGATGCAATGCAAAGAAGATATGAGCACAATGCCATACTTGATTAGGGTTTCAGGGATGTGACAACGGCAAAGATACTTTTCTTGGCCATGTGGAGTTAATGAGCATGACACCAAAGACATATATTGGCTAACGACAAAGACTTTGCCGTCTGACCGATGCAAAGCTGACGACAAAGAACCTCTTTCCCCATTCATGGGATGTCATCATGCTTTGCCGTCTATTGGTAGACGACAAAATCTTTGCCATTTGTATACCTTCCTTTGCCGTGTGTTATTGCCTGATGGCAAACTTACTAATTCCCGTAGTGGAAGGAGGCATGTTGTTAACACTGAATTGCATGATTGCACTTGCCTCTAGTGGTAGCACACTGGTAAACCATGTGAGCATGCCATTATTTTCTTAGCCTCCCAACCAAAGATAAACATGCACCAATATTTGCATGAGTATTATTCGATAGCAAAATTCAAACAGTTATAGATCAGTCTGAGTGGCCTGAAGTGGAGATTGAATTTTCCATGTGTCCTCCCTTGACAAAAAGAAAGGCTAGCGGGCCTAGATAGAGAATATTCAAGGCATGGTTTGGGAAAGGTGGGTGTATTAAGAAGGGAAAGAGAGATGGAAAGCCAAAAATGGCCCAAAAATGTAACAAAAACAAACGCGAGTTGTGCGAGGAACTTGGGAACAGATTGGGATCTATCAAGTACCATTACACTCCTCAAAAGACAAAGTATGTTCTTGTTTATTTGTGTCTGTTTTGATTTGGTGCTTTGTTATAATTACTATATCTATGTCATTTTTCCATTGAGCAGGAGGAACCATGCAAGTGAACCACTTGTTGTTGAAGAGTGCTGGCCAACAAAAAAAGCAAGAGTCAATGGATGTAGAAAGAAGAGAAGTGTGTGTGAGCATCAACATGTCGATGTGCAAAATGAAGAAAATCCTGCTGCAGTCAACATTCGGACATAATAAACTGTTGTCGAGGTTGTAACTGAACCTGAGCGTGTCGAGGTTCAGACTGAAGAAACTCATGTCGAGGTGCACACCGAAGAAACTCAAACAACTGTGAACATTCCGACTGAATAAATTGCTCTCGAGGGTGAAACTGAACCTGAGTGTGTCGAGGTTCAAATTGAAGAAACTGGTCTGAAGGGTGAAACTGAACCTCAGCGTGTCAAGGTTCATACTGAAGAAACTTCTCTCGAGGGTGAAACTGGAAAAATGGAATCACTTGTGTGTGTTGACGAGGTGTTGAAACCATTAACGAAAACCAAGATGATCAGTGAACTTGTGTGTGTAGTAGAACCAAAAACAAGAAGTGCTAAGGTGAAGAAGGGCAAACGCCGTAGTAGGAAAGAGGTAGAACAGTGAACTGTTTGAAAATTTGTCTCATGAAATAATATTTGCAACTTGGTGCATAATGGTACACACTATGTATCCCCATATTTCTATTCGAACTTGTTTGATCGTTGTCTTAAAACTCAAATTCAATTTCGAAGAAAAATTCAAATTTCGGCTTTAATTCAAATTTGGGCTCAGATTCCAATTAGGGTTGGGGTATTGATGTTTCAATGCTATCTCAACTCCCTCAACTCAAATATATTTCTTAGCTGATCAATCTCAGCCCTTTTGTGAAGTTAAACTCATAGTCATGAAAAGTGTGTTTCAAATGACCTCCAAAGATAGGGAAAACGACCTCATTTCTAAGCAAGCTAGCGAATTATTTCAACTAATGTCCTCTTCATGCCTGATATTGAATAGCTACAAAGGAATCAACTCTCGTTTCTTTGTTATGCTTATTCATACAAGTTAGAATATTTGGTCAACTTGCTGATATTTTTCTATATATTGTAGGTGGATCTATAAAATTAAATTCAAGTTCATAGTCATACATATTATGGTTTTCTTTATAACTAGCTGCTTTTATATAGCTTTGACATCTACTATTTTTTTGATTTAGATTATCATCATTTCCTATGATGTTACACAATATACTACTTGAGCATTGTTGCCTTTGGTTACATTGGTCTGGTTCTCATGCCCGACGTTTGAGCCACGTTAAAAGAACTTTCACCTTCAATTGAAACTGTCTTTTTGAACTCAGAAGAAGCGGAATAAAGAAGGAGGGCACAAGAAGCTTCGTTTCTCATTGAAATTATGTGTGACCAACTAAAACTTGTGCTTCTCATCCAATCATTTAGAAATATGTTGATGTGCGATTGTGCACTTGTCGGGTCCTTTGGTTGTGCACTTGCACTTGTAGACTATTTTGTTCTCCACTTCTAAAATTATTTTGATGTACAGTTGTTGGCTTGAGGCTTGATATGTAGAGGAGTCGATGGATGATATACTGTATTTCATGTGATGTGCTACTGAAATAAAAAAATATTTTATCTGCAATCTGTTATTCTCTTGTATTTGTTTTTAATGGGCCTCTCTTGAGATATGCATCGTGAAATAAAATACATAGTTTAGCTTGATATGAAAACTAAAAAAACAGAGAACTATGCCGACGGTTTAACCTGAACCTGAGCGTGTCGAGGTTTAGTTTGAAGAAACTGCTCTCGAGGATGGAACTAAACCTGAGCGTGTCGAGGTTCAGACTGAAGAAACTACTCTCGAGGGTGAAACTGGAAAAATTGAATGACTTGTGTGTGTTGACGACGTGTTGAAACCAGTGAAGCAAACCAAGATGATTAATAAACTTGTGCGTGTAGTAGAATCAAAAGCAAGAAGTGCTAAGGCGCAGAAGGGCACACGACGTGGTAGGAAGAGATAGAAGAGAGAATTGTTTCAACTGTGTCATGTAATAATATTTTGCAACTTGGTGCGTACTGGTCTGCACTATGTATCCCCATATTTATATTTGAACTTGTTGGTCATTGTTTTAAAACTCAAATTCAATTTTGGCTCGAATTTGAATTAGGGCTGGTGTATTGATGTTTCGATGCTATCTCAATTCCCTCAACTCCAATAAATTTCGTAGCTGATCAATCCTAGCCTTTTGCTAAGTTAAAATCAGAGTCATGAAAAGTGTATTTCAAATGATCTCCAAAGATAGGGTAAACGGCCTCATTTCTAACAAGTTTTTTGCACCTTGTCTAAATGAGCCAAATTAATTTTCTACATATCTATTCTAACTATATAGTGTAAATGTGAAGTCTCACTATTTATTGAATTAATCTTATATTATATTATTTTATTTTAAAAAAAAACATGTTTTAATGGAAAATCAAATATAAAACAATATGAAAATGAGATGTAAGTTCAGATATTTCTTAGTCACTCCGAAATGAAGATTTGGTGAAGTTTTGACACTTTTCAAAAATCCATTCTACATTGTTCGAGGACTGACAATTTAGTGAAGGATTTTTCATAAAATGTATGTAAACCATATTTATATTTTTTTCTCGTTACTATATGACATAAGACTATGTGCGCAAGTTTTATATTTTTATATTTTTTTAATGAGTTATGCTCAACACTAATCACATGAACACTCTCAAAACACCTCAAAACCCTCAAAACCCCACACACTCCTGGGTCGTTGATCATTGTGCGTGGACGGTTGAGATCAGACGCTAGAGTTATCTACAGTGAGGATCGATCTACATGACATGTTGTGATTGGCTGACTCAGTGGGGTTTGGGTCAGACTTGTTCTCGAGAGACCGACACTAAGACCGACACTAGACTTGTCAACAAGTCGTTCTTGACCATGGACACGGCTACTCGAATAGTTTTGACTCCTTGTAGGGTGTACTCTTTATCCACAGTCAACGGGTTTCGATAGTCACTAGGACTAATCCTGTGTACGATATTTTAAAAGTAAGCACTCAAAACCAAAACACACCCATTTTTACCCAGCGAGGCCGGCAGTCACCTGGAGCACACTTCTAGCGAAAAAGAATAAGACGAGGAGGCCAACATCGTCGAATACCATGGGTTCCAATTTCTACCCCCCCCCCCCTCACTACAAGGGTGTGCCCCCCAAATCTTGGTCCGGGACCAGAAACACCTATGCCCCCTGACCGGATGACTAACATTATTGCAGGGCCATGGAACCTTCCTCCCGGCCTCTCTACTTGGTGTGTACCTGATAATACGTTTACGACCTACTACACCATATTCCCTTCCGGAAAATAATTGGGGTAATACGGAAAGTAAGGTGACGCACTAACAAGACTCAGTCTATGCCGACACTGGAGTTGTTAAATTTATCCACACGGTGTCATGCATCTGGCATGATCAAGGCACAACCTATCACGTCCCACGAGACTAGGCTGTCCACAACCTCTCACCATCACATTGGTGATCATTTTGTTATCCATGAAATCATATCATCTGCAAGTGTTCTTATGAAGCGGTTTATTAACAATCCTATCAGCAAACATCACATCAATTTATTAAGCAACTTGCTTGGGTCGACCAAGTCGGGATCTAGCTCGGTGAAGTTGACTACAATGTCTCCCCCTTGGTATCTGCATCACACTCATCGGGTTCTAACATAAATACCAACGACCCCAACTATTTCCTCAAAGTATTTTTGCATAAATATAAAAAAATTAGACAACAATGGAAAATACTGTAAAAAGAATCAGCTCAAAATATCGTGTAGTTAGTTATGAAGAATGAAGTTCATGGGTCAATCTGTAGTAAACAGAAAGTGACCCAGCGGGCTGACTTGAAAAGAAGGAAACGCCCTGATGAAACTGAGCGAGCCAACGCCGAAGGCTTACTTGCCGAAATACTCCACAAGAAAACGGTTCGCCAAAGTAGACAGAACCCTGACAATGGGCGACCATTGTCAGGTTTGAACGTTCCTCACTGGCGACAGGAGCTCGCGGCGTCGCCGGTGGCGTTCTGCTATGAACCAGGGGGAAAGGAGGGGACAGAATGTTGGGGAACGTCGCATGGGAAACAAAAAATTTCCTACGCGCAAGAAGACCTATCATGGTGACGTCCATCTACGAGAGGGGATTTCCGATCTACGTACCCTTGTAGATCGCAAAGCAGAAGCGTTAGTGAACGCGGTTGTTGTAGTGGAACGTCCTCACGTCCCTCGAACCGTCCCACGAACCGTCTCGCGATCCGTCCCACGATCTAGTGCCAAACGGACGGCACCTCCGCGTTCAGCACACGTACAGCTCGACGATGATCTCGGCCTTCTTGATCCAGCAAGAGAGACGGAGAGATAGATGAGTTCTCCGGCAGCGTGACGGGGCTCCGGAGGTTGGTGATGATCTCATCTCGGCAGGGCTCCGCCCGAGCTCCGTAGAGACGCGTTCTAGAGGTAAAACCGTGGAGGTATGTGGTCGGGGTGCCTTGAAAAATTTGTCTCAAATCAGCCCTAATTGCTCCATATATATAGGAGGAGGGAGGGGAGGCTTGCCTTGAGGCTCAAGGATCCCCAAGGGCTGCGCCACCAAGGGGAGGAGGAGTCCTTCTCCAATCCTAGTCCAACTAGGATTGGAAGGTGGAGTCCTTCTCTCTTTTCCCACCTTTCCTTTTTTTCTTTCTCTTCTTTTGGTTTTTCTTTCTCTTGCGCAAGACAGCCTTGGGCTGACCCCACCTACTTGGTGCACCACCCCCAAGGTCCTTGGGCCCTCCCGGGTGGGTGGTCCCCCCTCCCGGTGAAGATCCGGAACCCATTCGTCATTCCCGGTACATTACCGGTAATGCCCGAAAACCTTCCGGTAACCAAATGAAGTCATCCTATATATCAATCTTCATTTCTGGACCATTCCGGAAACCCTCGTGACGTCCGTGATCTCATCCGGGACTCCAAACAACATTCGGTAACCAACCATATAACTCAAATACGCATAAAACAACGTCGAACCTTAAGTGTGCAGACCCTGCGGGTTCGAGAACTATGTAGACATGACCCGAGTGACTCCTCGGTCAATATCCAACAGCGGGACCTGGATGCCCATATTGGATCCTACATATTCTACGAAGATCTTATCGTTTGAACCTCAGTGCCAAGGATTCATATAATCCCGTATGTCATTCCCTTTGTCATTCGGTATGTTACTTGCCCGAGATTCGATCGTCAGTATCCGCGTACCTATTTCAATCTCGTTTACCGGCAAGTCTCTTTACTCGTTCCGTAATACAAGATCCTGCAACTTACACTAAGTCACATTGCTTACAAGGCTTGTGTGTGATGTTGTATTACCGAGTGGGCCCCGAGATACCTCTCCGTCACACGGAGTGACAAATCCCAGTCTCGATCCATACTAACTCAACGAACACCTTCGGAGATACCTGTAGAGCATCTTTATAGTCACCCAGTTACGTTGCGACGTTTGATACACACAAAGCATTCCTCTGGTGTCAGTGAGTTATATGATCTCATGGTCATAGGAACAAATACTTGACACGCAGAAAACAGTAGCAACAAAATGACACGATCAACATGCTACGTCTATTAGTTTGGGTCTAGTCCATCACATGATTCTCCTAATGATGTGATCCCCTTATCAAGTGACAACACTTGCCTATGGTCAGGAAACCTTGACCATCTTTGATCAACGAACTAGTCAACTAGAGGCTTACTAGGGACAGTGTTTTGTCTATGTATCCACACATGCACTGTGTTTCCAATCAATACAATTATAGCATGGATAATAAACGATTATCATGAACAAAGAAATATAATAATAACTAATTTATTATTGCCTCTAGGGCATATTTCCAACAGTCTCCCACTTGCACTAGAGTCAATAATCTAGTTCACATCACCATGTGATTCCAACGAATCCAACACCCATATAGTCATGGGGTCTGATCATGTCCTGCTCGTGAGAGCGGTTTTAGTCAACGGTTCTGAAACTTTCAGACCCGTGTGTTCTTTACAAATCTTTATGTCATCTTATAGATGCTGCTACTATGTGCTATTCGGAAATACTCCAAATATCTACTCTACTATACGAATCCGTTTCACTACTCATAGTTATTCGGATTAGTGTCAAAGCTTGCATCGACGTAACCCTTTACGACGAACTCTTTAACCACCTCCATAATCGAGAAAAATTCCTTAGTCCATCAGTTACTAAGGATAAATTTTGACCGCTGATAGTGATTCAATCATGGATCACTTTATGTACCTCTCAACACACTTTGAGTCAAGGCACACATCAGGTGCGGTACCCAGCATGGCATACTTCAGATTCTACGGCCAAGGCATAGAAGACGACCTTCGTCTATTCTCTTTATTCTGCCGGGGTCGGGTTTTGAGTCTTACTCAAATTCACACCTTACAACGCAACCAAGAACTCCTTCTTTGCTGATCTATTTTGAACTCCTTCAAAAACTTGTCAAGGCATGCATCTTGTTGAAACTTCTGTTAAGCGTTTTCGATCTATCTTTGATGCTCAACATTCAAGTAGCGCAATCCAGGTATTCCTTTGAAAACTCCTTTCAAACAACCTTGTATGCTTTACAGAAATTGTACATTACTTCTGATCCACAATATGTCAACCACATATACTTATCAGAAATTCTATAGTGCTCCCACTCACTTCTTTGGAAATACAAGTTTCTCATAAACCTTGTACAAACCGAAAATCTTTGATCATCTCATCAAAGTGTATATTCCAACTCCGAGATGCTTGCACCAGTCCATTGAAGGATCACTGGAGCTTGCATACTTGCTAGTATCTTTAGGATCGACAAAACCTCCTGGTTGTATCACATACAATGTTTGCTCAAGGAAACCGTCGAGGAAACAATGTTTTGACATCCTATGTGCAATATTTCATAAATAATGCAGCAACTACTAACATAATTCTAACAGACTTTTAGCATCGCTACGAGTGAGAAAGTCTCATCATAGTCAACTGTTTGATCTTGTCGGAAACATCTTTGCGACAAGTCGAGCTTTTCTTAATAGTGACTTATCACCATCATCGTTTGTCTTCCTTTTAAAGATCCATCTTTACTCAATAGTCTTACTACCATCAAGTAGTTCTTCCAAAGACTACACTTTGTTTTCATACATGGATCCTCTCTCGGATTTCATGGCTTCCAGCCATTTGTCAGAATCCGGGCCCACCATTGCTTTCTCCATAACTAGTAGGTTCACTGTTGCTCAACAACGTGACCTCCAAGACAGGGTTACTGTACCACTCTACAGTAGTACGTGACCTTGTCAACCTACGAGGCTTGTAGTAACTTGATCCGATGCTCGATGATCACCATCATCAGCTTTCACTTCAATTGGTGTAGGCGCCACAGGAACAACTTCCTGCGCCCTGCTACACACTGGTTGAAGTGATGGTTCAATAACCTCATCAAGTTCTACCACCCTCCCACTCAATTCTTTCGAGAGAAACCTTTCCTCGAGAAAGGATCCGTTTCTAGAAACAAACACTTTGCTTTCGGATCTGAGATAGGAGATGTACCCAACTGTTTTGGATATCCTATGAAGATGTATTCATCCGCTTTGGGTTTGAGCTTATTCGACTGAAACTTTTTCACACAACTGTCGAAGCCCCAAACTTTCAAGAAACGACAGTTTAGATTTCTCCAAACCTCATTCTATACTGTGTCATCTCAACGGAAATACGCGGTGCCCTATTTAAAGTGAACGCGGTTGTCTCTAATGCGTAACCCATAAACGATAGTGGTAATTCGATAAGAGACATCATAGCATGCACCATACCAAATAGTGCGTGGCTATGATGTTCAGACCCATCATCACACTATGATGTTCCAGGTGGCATGAACTGCGAAACAATTTCCACATTGTCTACCAAATAGTGCGTGGCTATGATGTTCAGACCCATCATCACACTATGATGTTCCAGGTGGCATGAACTGCGAAACAATTTCCACATTGTCTTCACTGCGTACCAAAACTCGTAACTCAGATATTCATTTCTATGATCATATCGTAGACAGTTTATCGTCTTGTTACGACGAACTTTACTCCGAAACAGAATTGAACTTTTCAATATTTCAGATTTGTGATTCATTAAGTAAATACTCTTGTATCTACTCAAATCTTCATTGAAGTAAGAACATAATGACATCCACTGCGTGCCTCAGCACCCATTGGACTACATACATCAAAATGTATCACTTCCAACAAGTTACTATCTTGTTTCATCTCAATGAAAACAAGGCCTTGCTCATGTGGTGTGATTTGCATGTCACTAGTGATTCAAAATCAAGTGAGTATAAAGATCCATCAGCATGGAGCCTCTTCATGCAATTTACACCAACATGACTCAAGCGGCAGTGCCACAAGTAAGTGGTACTATCATCATTACCTCGTATCTTTTGGCACCAATATTATGAACATGTGTAAGACTACGTTCGAGATTCAATAAACCATTGAAGGTGATTTATTCAAGCAAATAGAGTAACCATTATTCTCTTTAAATGAATAATCGTATTGCAATAAACACGATCCAAAATTGTTCATGCTTAACGCAAGTAACAAATAACAATTATTTAGGTTTAACACCAATCCCGATAGTAGATGGAGTGTGCGACGTTTGATCATATCAACCTTGGAAACACTTCCAACACGTATCGTCACCTCGCCTTTAGCTAGTCTCTGTTTATGCCGTAGCTTTCATTTCGTGTTACTAATCACTTAGCAACCAAACCGGTATCCAATACCCTCGTGCTACTAGGAGTACTAGTAAAGTACACATCAACATCATGTATATCAAATATACTTCTTTCGACTTTTGCCAGCCTTGTTATCTACCAAGTATCTAGAGTTGCTCCGCCTCAGTGACTGTTCCCCTCATTACAGAAGCACTTAGTCTCGGGTTTGGGTTTAATCTTGGGTCTCTTCATTAGTGCAGCAACTGTTTTGCCGTTTCACGAAGTATCCCTTCTAGCCCTTGCCTTTCTTGAAACTTAGTGGTTTTACTAACCATCAACTATTGATGCTCCTTCTTGATTTCTACTTTCGCAGTGTCAAACATCGCGAATCGCTCAAGGATCATTGTATCTATCCTTGATATGTTATAGTTCATCACGAAGCTCTCACAGCTTGGTGGCAGTGACTTTGGAGAACCATCACTATCTCATCTGGAAGATTAACTCCCACTTGATTCAAGTGATTGTCGTACTCAGACAATCTGAGCACACGCTCAACGATTGAGATTTTCTCCTTTACTTTGTGGACAAAGAATCTTGTCGGAGGTCTCGTACCTCTTAACAAGGGCACAAGCATGAAATCACAATTTCATCTCTTTAGAACATCACTTATGTTCCGTGACGCTTCAAAACGTCTTCGGCACCTTGCTTCTAAGCCATTAAGTATTTTGCACCGAACTATCGTGTAGTCATCAGAAACGTGTATGTCGGATGTTCGCAGCATCCACAGACGACGCTCGAGGTGCAGCACACCGAGTGGTGCATTAAGGACATAAACCTTCTGCGCAGCAACGAGGAAAATCCTCTGCAAAGTTTAATACTATCAACTTTCAACTAAATTTTCTCTAGGAACATATAAAAACAGTAGAGCTATAGCGCAAGCTACATCGTAATTCGCAAAGACCATTAGACTATGTTCATGAAAATTAGTTCAATTAATCATATTACTTAAGAACTCCCACTCAAAAAGTACATCTATCTAGTCATTTGAGTGGTACATGATCCAAATCCACTATCTCAAGTCCGATCATCACGTGAGTCGAGAATAGTTTCAGTGGTAAGCATCTCTATCATATCAACTATACGATTCATGCTCGACCTTTCGGTCTCATGTGTTCCGAGGCCATGTCTGCACATGCTAGGCTCGTCAAGCTTAACCCGAGTGTTCCGCGTGTGCAACTGTTTTGCACCCGTTGTATGTGAACGTTGAGTCTATCACACCCGATCATCACGTGGTGTCTCGAAACGAAGAACTGTCGCAACGGTGCACAGTCGGGGAGAACACAATTTCGTCTTGAAATTTTAGTGAGAGATCACCTCATAATGCTACCGTCGTTCTAAGCAAGATAAGGTGCATAAAGGATTAACATCACATGCAATTCATAAGTGACATGATATGGCCATCATCATGTGCTTCTTGATCTCCATCACCAAAGCACCGGCACGATCTTCTTGTCACCAGCGTCACACCATGATCTCCATTATCATGATCTCCATCAACGTGTCGCCATCGGGGTTGTCGTGCTACTCATGCTATTACTACTAAAGCTACGTCCTAGCAATATAGTAAACGCATCTGCAAGCAAAAATGTTAGTTTAAAGACAACCCTATGGCTCCTGCCGGTTGCCGTACCATCGACGTGCAAGTCGATATTAACTATTACAACATGATCATCTCATACATCCAATATATCACATCACATCGTTGGCCATATCACATCACAAGCATACCCTGCAAAAACAAGTTAGACGTCCTCTAATTGTTGTTGCATGTTTTACGTGGTGACCATGGGTATCTAGTAGGATCGCATCTTACTTACGCAAACACCACAACGGAGATATATGAATTGCTATATAACCTCATCCAAGGACCTCCTCAGTCAAATCCGATTCAACTAAAGTTGGAGAAACCGACACTCGCCGGTCATCTTTGAGCAACGGAGTTACTCGTAGCGATGAAACCAGTCTCTCATAAGCGTATTATTAATGTCGGTCCGAGCCGCTTCGATCCAACAATACCGCAGAATCAAGAAAAGACTAAGGAGGGCAGCAAAACGCACATCACCGCCCACAAAAACTTGTGTGTTCTACTCGAGATTACATCTACGCATGAACCTAGCTCATGATGCCACTGTTGGGGAACGTCGCATGGGAAACACAAATTTTCCTACGCGCACGAAGACCTATCATGGTGATGTCCATCTACGAGAGGGGATTTCCGATCTACGTACCCTTGTAGATCGCACATCAGAAGCGTTAGTGAACCCGGTTGATGTAGTGGAACGTCCTCACGTCCCTCGATCCGCCCCGCGAACCATCCCACGAACCGTCCCGCGATCCGTCCCACGATCTAGTGCCGAACGGACGGCACCTCCGCGTTCAGCACACGTACAGCTCGACGACGATCTCGGACTTTTTGATCCAGCAAGAGAGACGGAGAGGTAGATGAGTTCTCCGGCAGCGTGACGGGGCTCCGGAGGTTGGTGATGATCTAATCTCGGCAGGGCTCTGCCCGAGCTCCGCAGAGACGCGTTCTAGAGGTAAAACCGTGGAGGTATGTGGTCGGGCTGCCTTGAAAAAGTTGTCTCAAATCAGCCCTAATTGCTCCATATATATAGGAGGAGGGAGGGGAGGCTTGCCTTGAGGCTCAAGGAGCCCCAAGGGCTGCACCACCAAGGGGAGGAGGAGTCCTCCAATCCTAGTCCAACTAGGATTGGAAGGTGGAGTCCTTCTCTCTTTTCCCACCTTTCCTTTTTTTTCTCTTCTTTTGGTTTTTCTTTCTCTTGCGCAAGACAGCCTTGGGCTGACCCCACCTACTTGGTGCACCACCCCCAAGGTCCTTGGGCCCTCCCGGGTGGGTGGTCCCCCCTCCCGGTGAAGATCCGGAACCCATTCGTCATTCCCGGTACATTACCGGTAATGTCCGAAAACCTTCCGGTAACCAAATGAAGTCATCCTATATATCAATCTTCGTTTCCGGACAATTCTGGAAACCCTCATGACGTCCGTGATCTCATCCGGGACTCCGAACAACATTCGGTAACCAACCATATAACTCAAATACGCATAAAACAACGTCGAACCTTAAGTGTGCAGACCCTACGGGTTCGAGAACTATGTAGACATGACCCGAGTGACTCCTCGGTCAATATCCAATAGCGGGACCTGGATGCCCATATTGGATCCTACATATTCTACGAAGATCTTATCGTTTGAACCTCAGTGCCAAGGATTCATATAATCCCGTATGTCATTCCCTTTGTCCTTCGGTATGTTACTTGCCCGAGATTCGATCGTCAGTATCCGCATACCTATTTCAATCTCATTTACTGTTAAGTCTCTTTACTCGTTCCGTAATACAAGATCCCGCAACTTACACTAAGTCACATTGCTTGCAAGGCTTGTGTGAGATGTTGTATTACCGAGTGGGCCCCGAGATACCTCTCCGTCACACGGAATGACAAATCCCAGTCTCGATCCATACTAACTCAACGAACACCTTCGGAGATACCTGTAGAGCATCTTTATAGTCACCCAGTTACGTTGCGACGTTTGATACACACAAAGCATTCCTCCGGTGTCAGTGAGTTATATGATCTCATGGTCATAGGAACAAATACTTGACACGCAAAAAACAGTAGCAACAAAATGACACGATCAACATGCTACGTCTATTAGTTTGGGTCTAGTCCATCACATGATTCTCCTAATGATGTGATCCCGTTATCAAGTGACAACACTTGCCTATGGTCAGGAAACCTTGACCATCTTTGATCAACGAGCTAGTCAACTAGAGGCTTACTAGGGACAGTGTTTTGTCTATGTATCCACACATGCACTGTGTTTCCAATCAATACAATTATAGCATGGATAATAAACGATTATCATGAACAAAGAAATATAATAATAACTAATTTATTATTGCCTCTAGGGCATATTTCCAACACAGGAGCACTCACGGGTTGGTTCCTCAACCGTGGGAGGTGGAGGAAGTCGTCGGTGAGCACCTCATCGACGGCAGCTCCAACTCCGATGAGTGGAGCTTTCGATTGCAGATGGATCTTGTGGGAGAAGCTTGCAAAGGCCGAATTGATGCATGGGTCAGATGAGTGGTTGCTCTAGGAGTTTGCTGGCAAAGTTTGGGCCGCGGGGACACGCTCACCTGAGCGAATTTAGCCTGGTCCCGAAGCTAATCGGGGCGGACGGAGGCGGGGAAGACGACCCTCCCAAGGTCCTCTGAGTGGTTTTAGCGAGGCTCTGGTCAGGTGAAGGAAGGGTGATGGCTTCAGAAGGACACGAGAGCTCTATTTTTAGGCGGGCGAGAGGGGTGCCACTACGGAGTCGATTCTGGTGCCAATTACGGCGAGCCAGGGGTTCTGCAGATGCTTACGGAGGTTAGGCTAGCTACATAAGTTTGGCACCTCGGCTTAGAGGAAACCGAAACACCCCGTATTCCAGCCCAGGAACAAGTGTTCTAGAATACGGCACCGTTGGCATATAACAAATCATCTCTTCATTACTATGGAAAAGGTTACAAGGGTACTTGTATTACATCGCCACGGCGATACTACGCCTGCCTACGGTAATTCTACACTAGCAATGGAACAACGACGGGGGTGATGGACTCCACTTCGCAGGGACTCTGGCTGGAACGCACATCCTAGCTCGCAACTCTGGATCCTCGACAAGTAAGCAATCATGGAATGACCTGCAAACTGGCATGACACACATGGTGAGTACTTTGGATGTACTTGCAAGCTCACAACAAACATCAGCATTAAGGCAAGACAACATCATAGCAATCAAGATTAGGTAAATATTTATCATCACCGAAGGGATAGTTGAAAATAACTATACCAGGATATTCTCACCTTACTCTGGTGACCAACTCGTGATCGCACCAAGAATCTTCAGCAAATATCCTCAAGACAAACACCAAGACTTGTCACCGGCATGATGCCCGATTGCTATTATACTCAGACGAGTTCTTCCATCATTATTATCACTACTATGGTTATGGTTGACCACCTAGTGAGGTCTGGACAGGCTGTCCAATACCGGGGACACGGCTATTCGAATAGATTTTTCACTCTGCAGAGGTTGCACACTTTACCCACATCATAGAGCACTAACCTCGTGATCCCATTCGGGTGGACCAGTGTTGATCCAACGAAACCTGTCTGACCCGTGACTCTCCCATCATACCACCGACATTCAACCTCCCCCGGAGTCCTACCCTAGGCGGCCCCTGTGTCCTCAAAACACCTGCCACCATCATAACCAAACGAAGCTATCCCAAACGGGGACGCCGGCACAAAACAATCAGCTGGCTCACAAGGTTATCGCGGCCTACCGGGCCAAGGTAGCGCGCGCGCATAACCTTCCCTGTCTGGTGGTACCGGTGGAAGAGAACGAGATCAGACCAAGTCAAGGTCGTCCCATACTAGCAAATGTGGCTGCACGGATAAGCCCAAACAGGTGACTCTCGATCAACCAACTAAATATCTTATCCCCGAATAATATTTCTGTCATAGCCGACACTCCGATATCAGATAGTAATCCAATAACCAATAAGCTCAAGCCACTCCTATTGATTCATATCCACAAACTTCCGGACGAATCCCAAAATATATACCTATACTAATTCTAGACTCCCTAGAAAATCCTACATCAATTAGTAATTAGGAACCCTTAATCTGATGGGACCGGGTTATTATGATGTAGATCAACGGTTATCATCGTATCTTGTATCTGTTGAAAAAGAAGTAACTGCCATTTATTGATCCATCTATAACCGTTGGATGAAGGATGAGATCCCATAAGTAATCATAGCGTGATCCTGTTATCTCCTTCCTCCCAACGAAGTCATGAAGCACGATTGGATCCAGCGCAGATGCGAAACCAATCTCCCCTGCCGCCACCTCCTCCCGAATCCTGATAAGCGATGGGTTCCAAAGACTCCAATTGATCTCTGTTTCTTCCAATCCAGGAGGAGTTGTGGCCTGTGCGTTCCTATGGCCTCTCTCATCATAGGTTATATGTGCCTCCAACTTTGTTCTAGCAATCACAGGTCTGATTTATGCTCGAAGCCTAGCACAAAATTGCATCCACAATACGGGTCAATTCACGACACGAGGATGCATCAACCAGTAAATTACAAACCCACATTGTAGTGACCTAGATCAAAATTCGAGAATGACTCCATGGGAGGCTCTCTGTCCTGGTTAGAAAGCACGTCCTCGCAACTACCAGGTCAGTATACCAACGTCCATGCTTTGGTTCTGCATTCTGGACACCTGTGATGGTCAGGGGTAGGCTAGGATGCCGCCGAAGAACCATCCCCAAAACACATGCACGTCCAGCCTATGCTATTCTCTAATTGGAACAAAAAACAGGTATTAGATGTTTTGCTTCTCATGTTATTATTCTCTTTATTTCAGAGTTTTCTTAAAACAATTTTGTGCAGCATTTTGTTTCTTTCTTATTTGCAGAATAATACATACACTATAAGAAACGATTTCTAGCATGAGATAGAAATAGCATCGGAGGCCTAGCACTCTCGACTCCATAGGGCATCGAGACGTGAGACAACCTGGGATTGTTCAAGGATGCACTGCTGGACGCGTTGTTCCGCAAGCCAATCCTGCTTCTGGGCCATTAAATAGACCAGGAAAATTACGATCTTGATACATAAATATTGAGGTATGCAATCATCTGTTGTACAAAAATAGGATTCATTGTTTACACAAATTTTTTTTATATACCAGCATAGTTGTAGCTGTAGGTGTGTGTGTATATATACGCATGATCTGAATGATATATGTGTTGGTTGCTCTACTTGGGGTACACTATGTTGTATGTACATCAGGTGTATTTAGGAAAATATAATGCAGGTTATCACATTATTTCCTTTAAATTAAAAAACTGCTTTCTCTACAACGGTATTACTAATTAATCCCCCATATATTATCTCATCTCAATTGCTCATGCATACAAGCTTTATCGTGCCAGTTACCCGATCTTCATTTCTCTTGCCCTGCGGTGGTTGCCTCACATTCGAGCAGGAATACCACCATCGTCCGCAACATGGGATGTGGGGTAGCATATAAGCAGCTTCAACTGCAGACAATTGGCTCAGATCCATGTCCATACCATAACCATCAAGCACATCATTGATGCATGCATATTTGTGTACACAGGTGAAATGTGATCAGCAGGCTAGGACGTCCGGCGCTAATACGTTATTATTGATTGTTGTAATCAATAGATCTTTCATCGTGGCATCTATCTTCCACCACAAGGAAGTGGGACCCATTTAAAATCTGTGTGGTGATGATGATGCTGAACTAAGTCTTAGAGGAGATGGATTTGGGGCGCCATATATCCATGATATAAAATCTAATATATAAAAAAATCTAAACATGAAAAGTAGTATATGCACATGATCATTCTCCTTGACAACTTCGCCTGATTATCAAGTATTTGATGTACCACAAGTTATTTCTTCTTCCCAAATTCTTTCTTCTAATGTCGAAGGCTTGAACCTAATAGAATTCCTATGAAGTTTCTTCTATAGTTAATAACCTATACGATTAATTTTCCACTATGATCATGACCTGACTTTCTTTGACCTTGATGTAGATTGGGACAATGTTATTCGAAAAGAAGTAAAAGCAGTTTTTCAAGTGTCCTAATCTGCGCTGTTGTCGTTGTACTCATAATGCACCGAGCCATGCCTTAAGAGTCCAGAAGGAGCATGTCAAATTGCGTACAACAAAGTGATCTGACAATTGTTCCATTTTGACATCATTTTGTCCATGCATGAGTTTATAAAACTGGACGCATACAAGGTACCAATGAAATAGAAGGAGACATTTGATTTGTCTATTCTTTTCTTTCTTTTCTATTGAAGTGCTTAATGTTGTTATTGAACTATGCAAACAAATGTCTTTCATCAATAGGTAACTACTAGAATTATTAATTAAAGATAAATATATATTCTTACTTCATTATTACTGTTGCACAGGATACCATGGTGTATTGTTTGAAAAAAAACATGGGAAAAAGTTGTACATGGTAACTCTGGACAATATTTACCAACAACATCCCAAGTAGGAAATTTAAGGTTTAATCTTTAATATGCAATATAGTTAGAAGTATATATATATTCTCAGTTTGTCATATGGTTGTCGCAATAGTATATGACATAATGATATGGGATGTTGCAAAAGGCACGAGGTATATGTTGGCCATAGATACAAGAATGATGGCACACATGATTGCAAATATTTCGATTTATTTTGGCAACCACGGTAATTCTGGGCAAAAGTGAAATCATACTAAAGATTTTGCTTGGGGACAAAGTTCAAGATAAGCATCATTGGTGTTCGAAAGCTCAAAAATCTGTACATGGTAATTGTGAACATGATTTGCTACTTTGGTAATATAGTAACGAAGCTTCAGTTATAACTAGACATCACTGTTTTAGCTAAATTAGGTTGTGAATCGGGTGTCCTTAACCACAAGTGGTGGATATTAGGTACTGACAACTTTTACTGTTGCCATATGTAGACAAGATCTCTAGCATCGATTACGCTAAACAAATTGGTGAAGAATGGATGGAAGATTACTAACGATGGAAAATCTACTCCGTAATTTTAGAGTATGCTTTTTTAATCTTGATGGTAATGATGGATTTGAATATCCATCAAAGAGTGGACATCTTAAATAAAACATTAGGACTTCTTGACATTTACACTCACCATTCTTATTGTACTGCATATATAAAATCTTTTTTACATACAAACCAGAAAGGTTTGATGTGCACCAACAACTTGTGCAAGTGTTGGGCACAACAAAAATTAATTGGCAATTGGAAATATATTTTAGTAAGGCAAATTGCACACACTTGGAAAACGAACACACTAGCAAATTCTGTGTAATATTTAAGAAGTATTGCATTTTTTAGTTCAAGTTTTTCATGCTAATTTGTTTACAATACTTTACATACTACGAGCAAATTATATTTTGGTACCGTGGTAGGCATAATTTAGGAAAGAAAGTGTAAAATAATGAAGAAACATTATCTAATCAGGCCATCTGATGAATTTAAATTAGTTAATACATTGTATTGATGTTAGAAACTTACTTTTATAGGCTATACCGTGCGAATGCACGGGTTCACGACTAGTAATCATAGACAGTAATCTCCAACGGCATGGCATTAACTAGTGGGTAAAATACTAGTTACTAACAATACCGTACTCAACATGGTAGTCACCTATTCAAGAATCTATTCAAACGTTGCATAATCTAGTCCATACTACAAACAATTATACTTTCGATTAAAGTAATTGGTTAAACTATGATATTGCAATGCAATTATGCAGATGAGGGTTGTGGCTTGCGTGGGGGTGATGGAACCATCGGGAAGAAGTGCGGAGAGTCCGCGGAATTGATTGCCGGAAACAGTTCTCTATCGGAGGGGGCTGTTTATGGGCAAGGAAAATATGGTTATTTTCACTGTGGGAACACATAGTTAAAATGATACCAACATGACGGGCTCAACGAGATGAAGACGTGGGCTTTGGAATCACCTCGATCGGAGTTACGGGCAAAAAGATATAATGGTTTTGGTGCAAGGGACTTATCTGTAATAAAAATATTCACAACCGGTTCCCTGAGCAGTGCGGCTAGGCAGATGGCAGATGGGAACCAGCCCCTAGGTGGGCTGGTGCACCCACCACCAAGGGCCCGAGGCGCACAAGAGGGCTAAGGGGGCAAACCCTAGGCGTGGGGGCTGCCTTGGGCGCCAAGCCCACCCGAGAGGGTTTTGGCACGGCTCAAAGAATTGCCCTGCCGGAGAACTTCTCCAAGGCGCAGCCCTAGCTATCCCTCTTCTCCTTCTCCACAGTGCTTGGCGAAGCCCTGCCGAAGAACTGCATAGCTCCACCATCACCACGTTGTCGTGTTGTCCGAGATCTCCCTCAACTCCTCCTCTCTCCTCGCTTTATCAAGGTGAAGGAGACGTCACCGGGCTGCACGTGTGTTGAACGCGGAGGCGCCATTGTTCGGTGCTTAGATCGGAATCTTCCACGATCTGAATCACTATGAGTACAGCTCCATCAACCGTGTTCTAGTAATTCTTCGGCTTAACGATCTTCAAAGCTATGGAGATGCTCTACCCCATTGCTCATTGCTGGTTTCTCCTAGATAGACCCTTGTGAATCGTAGGAAAATTTTGAATTACTACTACGTTTCCCAACAGGGGCAGGGTCATTCTCCCCATTCAACTCAACAAGATGGTTCTTCCTATGTCTATGGTTGGCCACATGAGAATATGCATTATTCTTATCCCAATCTTTAATTTTCCTATATCTCGAACGCTGCCATAAAGCAATCTCCTCTTTATGCCAAATCTCTTGGAGCTCTTTCTTAATCGCACTCATCCTCGATCTATCTCCATCATCCATCTGATTTTTTCCAAAAAAACATCATGAATATCAAATTCTAGCAACAAATCTTTTTTCCTTTTTTTAATGGCTACTTCAATATTAATACTCCGCCCTTTAATTTCTTTCCTAAGAATTCTGGTTTTATTTAACCAAACATCCGTGGCACAAGCCCCCTGAACAGGTGATTTTGAAATCTTCCTACCCAAGTCTTTAAAATCAGGTTGGTCCAGCCACCCTTTTTTAAAACGGAATAGCTTTTGCCACGTAACCCTCCGAACATGAGTATCTAGAATGAGGGGGGGGGCTATGATCAATCCCAATCCTAGGTAAAGCCGATAAAACACACAAGGAATATTTCATATTCCAAGACCCGCAGACAAACACTCTGTCAATCATGGCAAAGATAGGATCATCGTGATTATTGCTCCAAATAAAACTCCTATTGGTAATGCCTATTTCCATTTTGGACCACTATTGATCCAATCATTGAACAGATAAGAAAATAATCATTAATAACACCATTATTCTTATCAACAGTAGATCTAACGAGATTAAAACCATGTCCTAGCAAAACTAGTAAGTCAAAGTATACATAACGTCATGAAGTTTAGCAATGAACTCCAGTTTGAATTCATTGTAAGAAGTACCATATAAAGAAATGAGATGCCAAACAAAACCATCATTCTTATTTTACACCATGACTATGACACAATATTTTTTCGTGATAACATATAAGTCTGTTTTCACACCCACAAGGATCCCCCGAGCAGTATTAATCGCAGGTAAGACATACCAGTCAAAGTCATTCTTACCAGAAATACATTGGAGAATGTTATTATCTATACTTTCTCTTTTGATCTCAAAGAAACCAACAAAGTCTACATAATTGTTCTTAAGAAATTTCCAAGGCACCGTATTTTCCTAACTGCCCTAATCCACGGATATTGAAAAATGCTCCGATCATTTAACTTTAAATGTGTGAGACAGGCCACAAGTCCTTTTAATATTGAGGACATGGCTACGAACCTCCAGGTCAGTAGTGCCCCCTAACCTAGGAAGGTGAGTATCCAGATTCTCCTCATTGTTTGAAATGACAAAATTATTTTTAGATTCTAAATCCGGTGGGAGAACAATCTCCGGGTTAGAATCAGCAAACCGAAGACATTTAATTTTCTCAGAATTAATCAAGTTCTCAATAATATCTTGTTTTTCCTTTTCAGAATTGCCAACATACACGTCTAATTTAACAGTTTAAGAAGTAAGTTTAGTATGATCAATGTTAGCAAAAGATTTACCATTGAAAGTAGGAGGAATCTGCAGATTCTTCTTCTGCATGTAAGCTATAGCTTTGTCCATAATCTTGACATTCCCATGGTTTCTAGTCACTTGCCTGCTAGCCAGAACACGGCCCCAAGAGGCAGATGTACCGGCAGTGTGCTTCATTTGCTACTCCGATTCAGCCTTTTCCAAAGTTTCCAATAGAGAACTCTTAACAGAACCTAAATCTGCAGCTAGATCCTAACGTAAACACTGTAGCTCAGCAACCATATCCTCCTATTCCTCATTTCATTCCACCATTTCAAATTTCCCCAGTTGTTCAGAGCGGTATGCAAGATGAACTAAGAGAGGTGTGTCATCCGCATGTTCAACCAAGTTATTATCACATCCAGGCATCTTCTTTTCTGGGTTTGGGGTAATGTACATGAACTCCTCAGTTAATACTTCATGATTAGAGTTAACTATCATTTCAGGGTGGTAATCCATAGCAGATAGAGGAACTCTACGGAATCCTTTTTTCCCATTAGATGGGCCATTATCCTTACACAGAAATTGGCCTTATACAGATCATCTATAGCTTCATGCTCATCACCCTCACTGTCCATTTTATCCTATCCAGAAGGACCACCACCATCATCTTTGTTCACTTCTCCATTATCCATAACAAGATCATCTCCATCCTCAACTCCATCACATTCCTCTCCCACGTGCTCATAGCCCTCTACTGTAAATAACTGTAGGTATAATTTCTTCTTCATCTCCACTCTAGCCTTTCAAAAGGGGTCTTAGTTGGATTTTCGCAACACACCTTAATTATGACATTTTCATAGAAGCTCTTAAAAATGTCATTCCATTCCACATCTATCAAAATGCCAAAGCAAGATGCAACCTGAGCAAAGACTTTCCAAGCACACCATTTGGGAGAGATTCCATCAATTTGCACCCAGACCTTTTTAATTTCTCCAAATTCATCTAACATCCCTTCCCAAGCACAAATTTTAACACACACACACCATCAATGGGCAGGTTAAAAGCAGGAAATTCAATCAAGTCTTCAACATTTTTCCAAGGAGGAAATCTCAGCAGAAATTTCTTGTTTTCTAGTGCCCTAATCTGCCAAGGCCACTCCTTATTCTTGCAAAAGATGCCATTAAGTTGGATCAAGACCTCCTCAGGAGAGACCTCACCATGGATAACCCTCAACATAATACATTTTTTGTAGTTCAGCCACCCTAATTCAGCCGCAAGAGGAATATCCACATGATAGAAGCCCAAACCACCAGCTCCACTACCAAAGTATGTAGCTGTGGGTGAGGTTTAGCGCAAGCTAAGAAAATTTTCACATTGTTAGATCCAGAGCAGATAAAACACTTCTTCGGCTCAACACAATTCTCAACACAGTGCCCAGGCCAGCTGCAATTAAAGCATGTCAACTCTTTATATTTTGGGTCAAGAACTTGTACCATGGGAGCCAGTGAAGGAGCAGGGCCTCCAGTCGCCGCATGGGGGGAGGGGGAGCCTTTTGCGCCGTAGGGGCCTTTCCCCGTGTACCTCCTTTTGTCGCCCCGATTGAGCAGCTGGGACAGGATCAGATGCATGCCCCATCTTCCCCAGCGCAGGATTCTGCCGCCTGGCGGGGGGGGGGGGTTGTGACGCTGCTGCTTCTGCCTAAGGTTGCCACCGTTCTCCATCTCTCCTCTTAGAACTTCTACAAACGATCGAGATCTAGGACCTATTCCTTCTACAAACAATTTGAAGATAGCGGGAATCGTTTCAAAAGGCCCAAGGGAGGAGTCAGGGAAACATTCATGGATCGTGAAGTTCTTTTCCTGTAACAAATCCTTCCTAACCCAGAACAATCTGGGAACGCAAAACTAGGGTTATCAGGAGCGGGCACGCGCTTGTTATAGCGGCGGCGGGGGCTTGTGGAAGGGATAACCCACCACTGTCCAAAGAATTCCATTGCCACCTCCACCTCTCCGACATCCAAAAAGGAAGAAACCTTCTTCAAACCCGCCTTCCTACACACCACAGACCCCCCGATGAATGGGGCCGGGGTAGGAAGTGGCCCCAGGGAAGCAACCGATACTCCACAGGCCACATCAGCCATTATCGCACAAGCTAGATCATGGCACACATGCGACTTTGCCGAAGGAGAAGGAAGCCTGAGAATATAATTAGTAGCAACCGAACCCACCCACGCAAAGTCATGATTCTCACTAGGGATAACCCGAAATTCCTCAAGACATTTAGAACTTAAGGACACACACTCCATAACAACCCGAAGGATTTCTGCCCAAGCCGCCATCGAATTTGCCTCTATCACCGGCACACAGGCCACCTGAATCGGAACCAGCGGCTCCCGGATCAGAAGCTGCGCCACCAACTCTGCCGGCTGCGCCCTCAGTGCACCAGATCTGCGGTTCCTCCTCGGCATCCCATTCTCCAATTTCAACGGGAGCGAGGTGCAGCGCGAGAGGGCCGACGGACATGCGGCACGGTAGATGAGGCGAATGGGAGCAGAGCGAGAGGGTGGGGGAGTGGCCTCTGGGAGAAGAAGAGCGAGGGCCGCCATTAATGGGTGCCCTCACCGCCTTTTCGTCGCCCCGTGGAGTCGAAATGTGCCGCGCCGTCCTTTGTTGCTTTTGCGTTAATTTTGGACAATATCTACATATGTCAAATGCCAATATATCTCTAGCACCCTTCATGTATGGTACCAAAAAAGCACTAAAAATAGTGGACCTACACAACCGTGTTGCCATCCAATCCGGCGCCGCGTGCGTGTGGTCAAAGTGTCTCGTGCCCGGCGAGATAGATCAAGCAAAAGGTGTCCGGTGTAAGTTCGTGCTGTTCTCTAGTACGTACTGACCTACACTGATACATGGTCATGATTCAAGTCCGAGCTCGACTAGACGATGTGGTTAATTCCAAAATCGACTACGAGCACACTACCGAGCAAAAGAACTCTTCTACGTCTACGTGCACGTAGAAGCACATCTTTGCCAGTAATCTCTCCCGATTTTCATACCAATGAAGCAACGGAGCTTGTCTGTTGCACTATAAACAACCATCCTAATGCATCCCAAGCCCACTATTCAGTATCTTATGGCCTCGTCCTTTCCTGAAAACTAGCTCTTTCCACGGTCTCAACCTAGCTAGAAGGGTACAAATAATACTTGCATATCTTGTGCATATTTACGGCTCTTGCGATGATTTTTATATGAATGCGGAAACTAGGAAGAGGAGAGAAAGCTATTCATTGCTTCTGTTCGGCTGTAAAAGATGCATTTACTAGTGCATGTATGAGGTTGGCTCACTCAATCAATCCCTTGTCAGATACAAGTTAAGTTGCTTGTGTAGTGTGTGCCATCCATGTTATGTTGCCATGCATCATCTATCGTGGAATGTAAGTCCAGACTAATTTGATGGATAATGAAAAACAAATGGGATTCATTTTGCACAAATAGAGTGAATGAGGAAAAATACCAACCCAACCCTTGTTGTCAGTTGTCACACCCGTGCACATGGGGTTGGAGAAGCATGTTTGGGCCGCCGAGAGGACCAATCCAGGACTGCGGTGGATGGAAAAAATGCATCCGGACCATGCGGTCGAGATGGTTGTGGGCTGTTTGATGGTCAACGTTGGAGATGCCCTGATGTTTTGTTGAAGAGTGCACTTGTTTCGGAGTAGTTTCGTTAGCACACAACAAAATATTGGATACTTTTTAGAACATAAAAGATGAACTTAACAAAAGATCATGTAATACTATGAAACAAGACAAACTATTGGGACGATCAGAAAACATGTCACAAATATCAAAGTAACGACATGCGGATGCGGTCAATGTAATGGTACATCAAGCAACATGACTGCATGGTAAAAAATCAATCTTTCTAACACCGAGGAAGGATTCCCGGCTAGAGAACCAGCGAGACCTTCAGTTGTCGCCCTCGCTGCATCTGTCATTGTAGACCTCGCTGCAGCCGGAGAAGCAAGCCTCCTCCTGCTGGCGACAGTTGGTCTCGCAGGATGTCAGGCGCCTGCATTGCGCGGTGCACATAGATTATTTCAGAGAAATGCAGGTCTCATACCCGCTGTTGTTGATGCACCCCGCTTCCGCTTTCGTACGGGATAGCACGACGGTCCAGAGCGCAACGAGAACAACAGCGACAGAGACCTTGAGAGTGTGGGCAGGCATGAGATGAGATGGGATTTATTCATTGGGATAGATAGAATAATAATACTCCCTCCATCCGAAATACTTGTCAGAGAATAGAATGTATCTAGATGCATTTTAATTTTAGATACTTTCATTTTTTACATTTCTATGACAAGTAATTGGAGATGGAGAAATTAGATCAGACGAGTGGCGTCTCGAGCCGCCATTTATAGTATAGTTGATTAAGCACCATTTAATATTGGCTTATCAACTTACTTGCATTTATTTACTTGCAAGGATTAATTGCATGCTAGCCGTGGCAGGCCCAACTTCAATACAAAGGCTGAATCTGGACTAAGATGGACTAGCATAGGCTGAATTTTAATCTCGAAGGGCGGGCTTTAGCCTGTTGAAGCCTGTCCAGTAGAATCACCACTACATACATTGTGACGATTCAAGTACGAGTTGGACTGGACGACGTGGTTAATTCCAAAATCGACTACGAGCACGCTACCGAAAAAAAAAATTCTTCTATGTCTACGTGCACGTAGAAGGAGATCTGTGCCAGTAATCTCTCGCGATTTTCATACCAATGAAGCAACGAAGCTTGTATGTTGCACTATAAACAACCATCCTAATGCTTCCCAAGCCCACTAGTGAGTATCCTATGGCCTCATCCTTTCCTGAAAACTAGCTCACTTTCCACGGTCTCAACCTATTTAGAAGGGAATAAATAATACTTGCATACCTTGTGCGTTTTATGCCCTTGCAATGATTTTTATATGAGCGCCGAAACTAGGAAGAGGAGAGAAAGCTATGCATTGTTCCTAATCGGATGTAAAGGATACATTTACTAGTGCATGTATGAGGTTGGCTCACTTAGTCAATCCCTTGTCAGATCTAAGTTAAGTTCCTTGTATAGTGTGTGCCATCCATGTTATGTTGCCATGCATCACCTATCGTGGAATGTTAGTCCAAAGTAATTTGATGGATGACTAAAAAATATGGGATTCATTTTGCCCAAATAGAGTAAATGAGGAAAAAAGACCAACCCAACACTTGTTGTCAGTTGTCATACCCGTGCACATGGGGTTGGAGAAGCACGTCCAGGCCGTCGAGCTGACCAATCCAGGACCACGTTGGATGGCAAAACGCATCTGGACCATGCGGTCAAGATGGTTGTGGGCTCTTTGATGGTCAGCCTTGGAGATGCCCTGATTTTTTGTTGAAGAGTGCACGATTGTTTCGTTAGCACACAACAAAATATTGGATACTTTTTAGAACATAAAAAGAAAGAACTTAACAAAAGAAAATTTAATACTATGAAACAAGACAAACTTTGGGAAAGATCAGAAAACATGTCACAAATATCAAAGTAATGACATGCGGATGCGGTCAATGTAATGGTACATCAAGCAGCATGACTACATGGTAAAAAATATCACTCTTTCTAGCACTTTGGTATGATTCCCGGCTAGCGAACCGGCGAGACCTTCAATCGTCGCCCGGGCTGCATCTGTCCTTGTAGACCTCGGCAGACTCGGTGCAGCCGGAGAAGCAAGCCTCCTCCTGCTGGCGGCAGTTGGTCTCGCAGGATGTCGGGCGCCTGCACTACACGGTGCACATATATTCTTTCGGAGCCATGCAAGGATCGCAGCCGCAGTGGTCGATGTACATCACTTTCGGTTTGCTACGGGATAGCACGACAGCGCGGAGTGCAACCAGAACAATGGCAACAGAGACCTTGAGAGTGTGCGCTGCCAAGAGTTAAGAGGAGATTTATTCTTTGGGATATATAGAATAATAATACTTTCTCCGTCCGAAAATACTTGACAGATAAATGAATGTATCTACATGCATTTTAGTTTTCTGTACTTTCATTTTTACATTTCTATGACAAGTAATTTGAGACGGAGAAAGTAGATCAGAAGAGCGGCGTCTCGAGGCGCCATTTGTAGTCTAGTTGATTAATCACCATTTACTATTGGCTTATCAACTTGCGTGCATTAATTGCATGCTGGGCGTGGCAGACCCAATTTCAATACAAATGATGAATCTGGACTAAGATAGGCTGAAACTAGACTGAGATATATTGGGATAGGCTGAATTTTAATCTTGGAGGGCAGGCTTCAGCCTGCCTAGTAGAATCGCCGTTGGTTACATGGTCATGATTCAAGTCCGAGCTGGACTGGACGACGTGATTAATTCCAACATCGACTATGAGCATGCTACCAACAAAACGAACTCTTCTACGTCTACGTGCACTACGTGCACGTAGAAGGAGATCTGGGCCAATATCTTCGGCGATTTTCATACCAGTGAACCAGCGAAGCTGGTATGTCGCCCTACAAACAACCATCCTAATGCATCCCAAGCCTACTAGTCATTATCCTATGGCCTCCTCTTTTCCTGAAAATTAGCTCTCTTTCCACGATGTCAACCTAGCTACAAGGGTACAAATAATACTTGCATATCTTGTGCGTTTTCACGGCTCTTGCGATGGTTTTATATAAACGGTGAAACAACCAAGAGGAGAGAAAGCTATGCATTGTTTCTAGTGGGCAGTAAAGGAGACATTTACTAGCACATGTATGTGGTTGGCTCACGTGCAAGGGATCCAATCCCTTGCAGATGTAAGTTAAGTTGTACTCTCTTCGTTTAAAAATACTTCTTACAGAAATGAATGTATCTAGATGTATTTTAATTTTAAATACATTTATTTTTATTCATTTATGCAACAAGTAATTTCAGATGAAGGAAGTATGTCTTATGTGTGCCAGCCACTCAGGGATGGCCCTGAGCATGTGCAGCCGGTGAGGTGGCACAGGGCCCCCGTCTGCTAGAGGCCTCCACCCTGGCACGTATACGCAGACCTATTATTAACTTGAAGGAAAACTGTAAACCGAGTCAGCTTAATTACTACTCGCTCCATTCTTAAATATAGGTCTTTTTAGAGATTATACTAGTGGACTACATATGAAGCAAAATGACTGAATCTACATTCTAAAATATGTCTATATACATCCGTATGTGGTATTTTAATGAAATGTCTAAAACTATTTATATTTAGGAACGGAGGGAGTAGTAGTTTTAGGCAGGCAACGTACAAAATAAGGCATTGGCGGCAACGGCGACCAGGAACCCGGGAGGCCACGCGGCGGTGCTCGGGCTCTAAAGGAGATTGACGGTAGTTCAAGGGTAAGCTGGCAGCAACGAGCAACTCAAGATGGGAATGGGTCGGGTCGGCCCGCTGGGTCACTGACCCGATCCAATTTGTCGAGGCCAATGGGTCAGGTGGGTTGGACCTGAAACATAAATGGGTCACTAGAGCCGGCACCGTGCGACCCGATGGACTACACGGGTCGACCCAGTAATCTGATCGCGTTGCCCGGCTACCTCCCGCCACTGCCACTGCCACTGCTAGTGTCACCACCACCGCACGTTTCCCTTCAAGGCTCCAGCCCCATGTGCCCAGCCGCATCTTCTTCCTTCCGCCTCCATTCACACACACGCCTCCTTCCCATTTCTTTATTGTCGGGGACCCAGCCCAGCCGAGGCCGCTCAGCTAGCTGTCATGGCGGAAGGATCAGAAAATCAAATCTCCCGCTGAAATTCATGCAAGCAACCCTAGTATCTTATAGCTAAGCTTTTGTCAGCAGCAGCAACACGAGTGTTTGCGCACTGTGCAAGTGCAAGCAAGCTGCGTGCTTGCAAGCGCAGCTCCACTACCCGCTTCCTCCACTCCACCACCAGCCGATGGCTCGCGGCACTGCTGGCGCTGCTAGTGTGGGCGTCGGTGTCATTGCCAGCCGCCGCAGCGCTGGCCGACCAGGAGGGCGACCGGATCCGGGAGCTCCCGGGGCAGCCGTCCAACGTGGACTTCTCGCAGTACTCGGGCTACGTCACGGTCAACCAGGCCCGCGGCCACGCGCTCTTCTACTGACTCATCGAGGCAGCCTCGGCGGCCGGGCCCGTCACGCCACTCATCCTTTGGCTCAATGGCGGGGCTGGCTGGTCCTCCGTCGGCTATGGAGCGTCCGAGGAGGTCAGCCCCTTCCGCATCCGGCCCGTTGGGAAGATGCTCTACCTCAACAAGCATTCATGAAACAAGGACGCATCTCAACTGTGTAGTTCTAGCTGAATTTTGGGTCGGCCCTGGGGTACCCAATGGACCGACGAGGCCACGTGATTTTGTCAGAATGGGTCGACCCCTCGTCCCTGAAATTGGCTTTGAGGCCACGGGGCCAGGTACAAGGCCAGGTCCGGGCCGGCCCAATCCCATCTTGACGAGCAACCAATCGAGTTTCATCTATGTGACATGTGCTTTTGTTTAACTTTTAATAATCAAATGTCCTAATTCTCATAGAATGCGCGTTTCTGCTTGTGTGCTAAAGTATCTTCTGAAAATCGTATGTTTGGTTATGAACAATAGAACAGGAACAATAGAAAATTGTGTTGCATAAATGGTCGATTGAAAATTAAGAGAAAATTGTAGTAGTATATAAGTTGCTATTAGATATACTCCTATAAAAATAGCTCTATAACTATTCGTGTATAGGGCCCCTCTTATTTGTCTTGCACCGGGCATTTGACATCTCAAGGCCGGACCTGCCTACTTGTGCAAATGTAAGTCCGGTCGAAAAGCATCGACGATACAAAAAATATGGTATTCATTCCGCCCAATTAAAGTGAACTAGTCGTCAACCCGTGCATTCACACGGGCACCATAGTGTACTTATTCTTGATCATATTAACAGATAATTTATAATATTATGACAACAAAACAAATATTACCATTGTTGAAGCGAGTACGAATAACTATTTGGCTTCACATCAAATCAACATTCTAACATACAGAAGACAGTATGAGTAAGACATAATTCCTCTTGTAAAAAAAGTGCTTGTAAAATTACCGCTCTATTAGAGAGAAAACAAGGCAAAAGGACGTCATTGACAAATAAATATGAACCAGTGTGAAAAATCATCAATAGAATGATAAGATGAAATAAAATACACAATAAGTGCATACTAAATAATTCCTCACTAAGACATATATATGTAGGTGTGTGTGTATTTCACTAACACACGGTGATTATGCCCCTTCATATTTATTCATTATTTCCCTGGTTGATTTAGCAATCTAATTTATATTTTTCTGTCAATTCAGTTGATATATAAATGAAAAGTTTTCTATATAGCATGATAGCTATATTTTGCTTAATAATTTGATGAAATAAGGTATTATTATTTTTAATCTTATGATTCCTTCTGATATCCCGACTTCCATTTCTTATGTTCGTTGGAAAGCCATACAATTTGCTAATAGCCTCATGTGGAGAATATAAAATATGGTAATACATAATAGAAATGCTCAAAAGTTGAAGAAAATTGCCATACATGAACTAAAGATATATGCTATTTTGATAGTGCCAAACTTTACCACCTTTTGTTTTAGTGAATAATATGTATTTGAAATCAATGACTTTGACCCCATAAAGTTTCTTATTTATACAATAGGTTATACATCCAATTTAGTTAAATCCTGATAGTAATATTTGCACAATATAAGTCTTGTAAATAACTTTGTATTCCGTCCTATACATTATCACCACATGACACAAACATATCGTCCATGTGAAGACAACCAAACACAGAATCCATCTTCTATTCTTCTTCGCGACTTAAGTCAGCATGTTCTCGGTCTCATGAATAATATGGAATCGGCTTCTTATGGGGAGGAAAGGAGTGTGATATGAGAGCATTTACATTAGTAGAAGTGTAAAACAATAAGGTATGTTAGAACCGTGGGTGCAAAAAAGAAAATACTGACCTGTCGGGCAGACTTTCTTGCTGATTACTTCTCATTCTTATATGCATATGCATGCATGACTTGCAACAATTACACGTGCTAATGGAATTTGGTCTGAGCCGCTGCCGCGCATCCATGCCGCTATGTTCACTTCACCACACCATATATATTACATCAAAAGAGAGTCTTTTTCTTTATTCTTAGATTGTTTCCATTAAACTACATTACTTTATGACATGTATTTATTTAGTTTTATCAATGATCATATTCACTCAAAAATAGGAGGTTCAAGATTCTAGATATTTGCCGTTAGCAAGAGACATGTGTGTATTGATACATGATAGATAATGGGTGTGTGCGTGTGTGCATTTGAGATCTTTCCTGATGAATTATCTTTGTAGTATTATTAGTATGGAGTTCCAGCAATGAATAATTTTTAATATGTGTTTTTTCTCTTATTTATGATAAAAGTAGAGAGGTATGAATTATAAAACCTTGTGTCAAAGTATTACATAATCCTATGGATGCGACTAATCATATGAATTCACAAAGCAAAGTATCTCATCGTCACCAACTATATGTATGCTTCATGCAAAATTCAGTAAATAAGGATGAAGTCATGACTTTGCACTACCAAAATATGAAGCAGGCTCGAAGTCATAATCAATCCTAGCGCGCAATTGAGATCTTTCCTGATGAATTATCTTTGTAGTATTATTAGTATCGAGTTTTAGCAATTAATAATTTTTAATATGTGTTTTTTTCTCTTACTTATGATAAAAGTAGAGAGGTATGAATTATAAAACCTTGTGTAAAAGTATTACATAATCCTATGGATGCGACCAATGATATGAACTCACAAAAGCAAAGTATCTAATCGTCACAAACTATATATACTAGTCGTCAACCCGTGCATTCGCACGGGCTAGACAGAAAAGTAATTATCATTGAATTTTACATGATAGTAATTTATAATTTATTTCGTAAATTATATTCAGTAACCAATTTAATTTACTTTTTAACCTTGTTGGTTGTTTTGATGAGATATGAAAATGAAATAATTTAGTTTTATCGTTTGACTATTATTGTTGTCAAATCTTATTTCGATAAAAATCGTCATGCAATATCTTTTCTGGGTGTGGACAAATGCATTAATAATTTAGATGTTTTAAACTAAAAATTTGATACACAAATATAATATGATGTTAATTCTGAAATACAATAGAATCTGATGAAAATATAAAAATTTAAGGAAGTGAGCACTAAAAAATGTCAAAAATACATACGTGTGTACATCAATATTGGACCATCATCTTACAAAAAATATTATCTTCTAAGAAAACTATAATATGATAAAAATGTATAATAGTGGTGTTCATATAATCTATCAAGAAACTTGTTAATTATCAATATTGTGTAAGTTGTTGCTGCTCGTTATTCACCTCTCGTATCTAAGTATATATATGCAACAGTGTGCGAATGGTGGTTGTTTATTCAAATCCTAGTATCATCAAAATTGTTAGCCTCTTTCGTAGAAAATGCTTTAAGATAATCAAAGTCTTACTTTTTGTTGACAATTTTAGTAACGATTGTTACAAAAATATAATCTGATACTAATATTAAAATTTTAATAGTCATATTATCACTGACCAATTGCACATAAAGATACCATACTTTGTTGATAAAATTGTACTATGAACAAAATCTGCAATGTATTTTCACATATTGTATATGTTGGTATGTTTTTTTCATGGATATGGTGGGCGCATACTTTACAAAGAAAAATGTTAATTGCCCGTCAATGCCTATTACTTATTCTAGTGTATCTGCAGCAGAATATATAAGAATGCGACAATAATTCTAAAGAAGTTACAACACCTAATTTGGAATTCCATTCTTCCGGGCGTACCAATACTGACAATTAAAATAGAAATTAAACATAGAAAATGTCACATTTACACAAAATGGTACGTATTTTCTAGAACATAACCATACTGATGAACAAAGTTTGCGGTAAAACCATCATTAATTTGCTTAACCTTCTAAGGCCATAAATCTTGCCTCCATATGGCAAAATTAGGACACCTAATTCGCAATCACAAATATTGATAATTCCATGAATTGCATGTGTTTATTTGTTCTATCTTACATGAATAGCTAATAGAAATGATGCAATCTCCAATATTGATAATTCCTTGTAAAACAATAAATTCTATGACTTACATGTCTTTTTTAGTTCTTCCATGATGCCTCATAATTGAAGTTTCTTAGTATATGACAATAAAAAAGCATATTCACAATTACAATGTACACGGCCAGAAGAACCAAGATGCTTGGCAAACCTAAGGTTCCGAACTGTGGTCAAAGCTATAGATTTTGGAAGCGTTCACCATGAAGTTAGATACAAACAAAATCTTAATATTTGTACCATGCCTGTAGTCAATCTTGGAGATCTCCTTGAACTTCTTAACATTATACTTATTATATAACCACCACTAGTGGAGAAAGGGGTATTAGAACCGGTTGGTAAGGGCCTTTGGACCCGGATACACATCCAGTGCTACGTATCCGGGACTAAAGGCCCCCCCCCTTTAGCACCGGTCTCTTACAAACCGGTGCTAAAGGCCTCCACATGGGCGCCGATGAGTGCGCGTAGGCGGAGGACCTTTAGAACCGGTTGGTAACACCAACCGGTCCTAATGCTTTTTTTTTCTTTTCTTTTCAGGGTTTCCGATTCCGTATTTCGGTGTTTCCGTGTTCCGTATTTTCAGGGTTTTCGTTTACGTGTTTCCGGTTCCGTATTTCCGTTTACGTCTTTCCGATTCCGTGTTTCCGGTTCCGTATTTCCGTTTACGTCTTTCCGATTCCATGTGTCCGTGTTCTGTTTTTTACGAACACGGAATCGGAAACACGTATCCGGAAACACCGATTCCGTGTTTGCGGTTAAGTGTTTCCGATTCCGTGTTTGCGGTTAAATGTTGATGCACAAAATAAAAGTACATATATACATGTAACACGAAGTACTGGACCGATTATCATTACATAATTTGAAGTTCGTTTCCTATAGCTCTATACTTGCATAGAGAAGGGAGCTGGCTATTGGTTCATAGGATGGAAAAATTCTCCGCCTTCATCTATGACTTGCGTGAGGAGAAATCCTGCCAATTCCTCTGCAACTGCCTTGCAACATTGGATTGGTCTTAGCATCGCCCGCTTTCGTTGCAGCTTTAAAAGAAGTAGATGAAAACAATTAAGTTATGAACAAAACTAACATAATTGATGGCAACATAAATAAAGTTGTGAAGATCCGGTTACGTACCTCTAGATTTCTGGAAGTACGGGATTTCTCATTGATAATCCTGTGAATGTACTCGCAAACGTAGTATCCACAATAATCAGTGCCCTGTGGTTGTTGCGGGACGCTATATACGAGAACATAATTCAGTCAAATTAATAATAATCAAGAGAATGGTAATGGTATTGAAACCAGGATACGTAGTACTACTTACTTTGTTAATCTGAAAGTGGATCTTGTCTGCCCATGTACCGGGTTCTTCCTTGATGAACATTTGCCAAACCCTGGCCGACAAAGAAAAATGAATACAAGAGTTAATTATTACTTACTTGATATCAGGAAATGAACGAAAAAGAGGCCGATGAACGAAAGAGGCCGATATATATATACCATTGAAGCATCTGACGCGCGCTCTTCCATTTGTCAGCGTCCCAGGTTAACGAGTCCCAGACTTCAACTTGTCCTTGATCGATTCTAATGATGAACAATATGAAGTGGGACCTACGCACGTGTACACACGCAGTCATGCATACTCATCAATTACACTTAACATCAGGTAAGCAAAATGGAATGTGTACAAGACAATAACACTCACTTGAATGTGTAGGACCAAAGTATTTCTTTTTTGGTACTTTGTCGCTTCAAAAACCGTAGCAAATCATCCGGTGTATCCTTGTTGAACTTTTCTATTGTCTCTTGATGAAACGAATACGGGTCAATGAACCCAAAGTCCCAGATTCCTGCCAGCCTGCATTCACGAATCTTTATTCTGCATAGTAGCGTACAAAAAGAATGTCTCGTGAGTGATAATTATACGGGCAATGAACGCGAGCTTAACTAAATAATTAAATTACACAAATAAATCACTTACAAACAGTAGCAGCTGACGATAGCTTTGTCGAGGGCACGTTGATTGTACATCTGGAAAAAATCATCGAACCCAACCTCCACACCGTACTCTCCGAAGTAGTGTTGATCCTGAACTGCCGCCATGATACAGTCTCTCTTTTGCCTTGCGGCCTCCAAGTACCAACCATGTAAATTCCATAGTTGGGTTGTTAGAGCACTAGGATTTTCGACCAGAGGGTGCTCGGGCTTATATTTATATACCACATCAGCAATAGCGTAACCTACGTCGCCCATGCGTGGACCGGACACTGAAGCCTGGTCAGATAACACCTTGAGCGGGGCAATTGACTATGCTTCTTGTTGTCCGAGCTGGGGAACTTGTTTCCCGCATTTCGTCTGCTCCGCCTGCTTCATCTGCTCCGCCTGCTTCATCTGTGCGGTGTGCATCTTTTCAATGAACCGTTCATAGTCTGAAAGGGGCGGCGGTGGCGGCGGTTTAGGATAGTATAAGTTGTCGATGGTGCGCTCAATTTTCCACTTTGGTACGTTCTTTAGAGTTTCCTTCCAGATGTCTGGAGGGGGCTTCAGGGGAAACCGTGCGAACCATGCTTTGTTTTTGGCTTTCACGGCCTCGTCTAGTTCCTCCGGAGTCATCAGGCCTGGTAACTTCGGGGGAGTCTTGACTTTATTGGGTTTCCTTTCTCTCTTCTTGGGAGGAGTCCCGTTTCTTGTGAACTGCAGCTTCCACTTTGCCGTACCCGTAGTGGGCGCATCCGTCGGCTCACTGGAGTGCACGGGCGATGGATTCTCGGCCTCGGGCTCCCTATCTTCGTTGTGGGGTGGACTTGGAGGTGCGTTGGGGGGTGGACTTGGAGGTCGTGCTTTCTCTGTACGAAAGTGAAAAAACTATTAAAAATAGGCTTACATGTGGTGCAACATTCAGTAATTGTTGGAGGTGGTGCATTTGTACCTGGAGGAGTCGGTGGCCTTGGCGCCGCGTTAGGAAACACGATGTGTTTCTTCTTCCACAAGATGATACCAAGCTCCATTTCTCCCAGTGTCTTCTCGCCTTCACCTCCAGGAATATCAAGCTCAATTGACTGGCATCCCGGCGTAATTGTTGACAACCCGACACGAGCATGGGATGCTGGAATCTGACCACCGTGGTAGGTTGCTCCAGGTTGATTCGGTAAAGCATAGCCTGACGCCACCATGAAGGATATGTTCCCCATTGGCATATGTATCTCACAGTTTGTCTTCTCCGTGACATCATCCACGGGGTAGTGAGGCGCCGACGGTTCGACTGCAGGACCGTCTTCTAGCTGCAGCTGCGTGGAACCCACGCTGCTTCTATGCTGAGATGGGACGGCATCTGCTACAGGATCGTCTTCTAATTGCTGCTAATCAGCGTCAGGTGCAGGATCTTCTTCCTCCTCTTCAGTGTCAGGTACAGGGTGTCCCCCTTTCTTCAAGAGAAACGCCACCTTTTCTTCTTATGTCGATATCCGTTCCAGCGCCTTCCTCTTGCTTCTACCACGGCTTCTTTAAGTGCCAAGGTCCGCCGGAAACCCTTGGTTCCACGGGGTAGTGGCTCCAAAGCCTCGTGTTCGTCCCCACTTTTCGGGGTTCCCGAGTGCCTTCGTCAACTCGTCGTTCTCTCTATCGGGAACAAAAGTTCCTTTTCGAACAGCTTCTATTGCCTTCTCTAGATCTGATACAACTTGTCTTATTTTTTCCGACCATGGTCCCTCCGCAACAATCATCCCAGTCTCAGCGTCCAATGTTGCCCCATGCGCGAACAACCAGAACTTGGACCTATCGGGCCAGTCATGTGTCTGTGGAATGATATTTCTTTTCAGAAGCGCATCTTCATAGCGTTGCCACCTAGGCAGGGCAGTCATGTAGCCACCTGACCCCAAAATATGGTGATATTTCTTCTTCTTCGCATTCTCCGTATTTGTGGCTGATCGGGATGTAAAGACACCCGATTTCTTGTACGCCTTAAAATCAGGCCAAGCGTCTCTTATCTTCACTAGGTGCCCAGTGAAAACTGGATCTTCGTCCTTATATTTCTTCCACAAGTCTTTCTTCCACCTCTGGAATTGTGTGGCCATCTTCTTCAAAGCCCACTCCTTGACTTTCTTCTTCTTATCTTCCGCTACACTGAAATTTAGCCAGACCGTGTCGCAAAGCACTCTTTTCAATCCGTCATCGACATAAGTAGCTCCAACGTTGGCGCCGGTCTTCGGCTTATTCCATTCTATTAAGTTGATCGGGACCAGGTCTCTTACAACAACTCCGCACTGATTTACAAATTTGCGATAAGTTTCTGGGGGTTCCAGTGGTTTGCCATCAGCAGCAACTTTATCGATCGAGTACCTTGCAGTATCTTTCAACCTTGCGGCCGGGCCTCGTTTCGACTTTGTCTCAGTACTTGCGCTAGGTGTTCCGGAGGGCACCTAAACGGGAAAATAATGATTCGTTAGTAAGTGCAATACCCATTAATTGTTGCGTCAACAGTGACTTGAGATATACATTGGCAGAGTTTGTTCCGGAGGGCACTTCTGCATCTACTACATCTTCTATATTCTCAGCTCCGTCATCGGAGTCGTTCAAAAATTGATTGCTAAACGCATGCCCACCGTCGTCATCATGATATATGGCCGTTGCATCTTCAAAAATCATCTGGCACATGTATCTTTCCTTCTCCGCCTCACCCATTCCCGCGAGCTGATCGGCGTGCTGATCATGTGGTTATTGGGGATCCATAGCTCAACACCTGCTAGTAACAAGAATTTAAGTTAGCAAAATTATTTACGGAAAAGTTTTACGGAACCGGAAATTTTACGGAATCGTCGGAGTCGTAATCGTCGCAAAGTTTTACGGAATCGTCGGAAAGTTTTACGGAATCGTCGAAATTGTCGGAAACTTTCCCCGTAGTTATGGAATCGCCGGAATCGTAGCAAAGTTTTACGGAATTGTAATCGTCGGAAAGTTTTACGAAATCGTCGGAATCGTTAGTTTAGGGTTTTACGGAATCGTCAGAATCGTCGGAATCGTCGGTTTAGGGTTTTATGGAATCGTCGGAATCGTCGGAGTCACCTCACGTTGCACGAATGTTGACCGACTTCGTCTATAGGATTTGTACGTCGGAAAGTTTTGAATGTTGACTGAAAAAGTGAGTCTACTAGAATTGTCTTCCTCGCTTTAGAGACATAAATGATGAAGGCGGCTTCAAATCGAGCCGTTATGATTACAAGCATACAACAATATGGATATACAAAATAGCAGCCAACAAAATATAAATCGAGCCGTTATGATTACAAGCATACAACAATATGGATATACGAAAATATGGACGATATACCGTACGTGAAGAAGACGAAGTGGGGAGGCGGCGAGGAGGAGACGAGGAGGCGCGAGGAGGCGACGAGGAGGCGCGAGGAGGCGACGGCGGCGAGGGGCGCGCGAGGATCGACCGGCGAGGAGGCAACGGCGCGGCGAGGAGGCGACGGCGAGGAGGCGGCGAGGATGCGGCGAGGAGGCGGCGAGGATCGGCCGGCGAGGCGGCGCGAGGAGGCGACGGCGAGGAGGCGGCGCGGAGGCGGCGAGGAGGCGGCGAGGATCGGCCGGCGAGGCGGCGCGAGGAGGCGACGGCGGCGAGGAGGCGGCGAGGAGGTCGAGTCGGCGAGGAGAGAAGGCGAGGAGAGACGCGCGGGAAGGCGAGAAGTTGGCGACCCCGTAGAGGTATAGACCGTTTAGCACCGGTCTGTGTTAACAACCGGTGCTAAAGACCCTTTAGCACCGGTTGTTAACACAGACCGGTGCTAAAGGGTCCAAAATTCGGGCGCGAACCGAACCCACCTTTAGGACCTGTTGTTGTTACAGACCGGTCCTAAAGGTTTTTTTCCTTTTTCTTTTTTCCTTTTTTCTGTTTCCTGTTTTCTTTTTCTTTTTGTTTCCTTTTTCTTTTTCCTGTTTCTTCTTTTATTGTTCTTTTTTCCTTTTTTCTGTTTCCTGTTTTCTTTTTCTTATTCCTGTTTCTTCTTTTATTTTTCTTTTTTCCTTTTTTGTGTTTCCTATTTTCTTTTTCTTTTTGTTTCCTTTTTCTTTTTCCTGTTTCTTCTTTTATTTTCCTTTTTTGTTTCCCTTTTCTGTTTTTCTTTTACATTTATTTACAAATTGTCAAAATGTCATTTTTACACTTAAAAAATAAAAATGATATTTATCAAAATGGTCAAATTTAGTGGAAACTGGTCAAATTTTTAATATTTATCAAAATGGTCAACACAATTACATAAAAGGTTTAATACATTATTACACATCACCAACAACACCCCCTATCTATTTTTCTTCTTGCCTTTCTTCTGATTGCGCCGTAACCATGGACTATCTTCATCATTTAACGGGATGCTTGGATCATCTTTGACTTTGAAGGGAGGAATTTCATCAAATTTATTGTAATCTTCTGACATGTCTGTCTTGTCCTCGACTCCCACGATGTTTCTTTTCCCTGAAAGAACTATGTGGCGCCTTGGCTCATCGTCTGATGTATTCGCTTCCTTATCTTTTCTTTTTCTCGGTCTGCTAGACATGTCCTTCACATAGAAAACCTGAGCCACGTCATTGGCTAGGACGAATTGATCATTGCCGTACCCAAGATTCTTCTGATCCACTGTTGTCATTCCGTACTTTGGGTCTACCTTCACGCCTGACAGGTTGAACCATTTGCACCAGAACAAAGGGACCTTAAAGGAAGGTCCGTAGTCAAGTTCCCATATCTGCTCTATGTAACCATAGTATGTGACCCTTTGCCCATTGTCGTCTTTTGCATCAAACCGGACGCCACTGTTTTTGTTGGTGCTCTTTTTTATCTTGGTCTGCCGTGTAAAATCTGTTACCATTTATCTCATACCCTTTAAAGGTCAATACAGTCGAAGATGGTTGCTTGGCCAACAAGTATAGCTCATCTTCAACAATGTTGTCATTAATGAGACATCTTTGCAACCAACCGCCGAAAGTCTTCGCGTGTTCTTTAGCAATGAAATCTTCAGGTTGCTCCGGGTATTCCGAGCGTAAAATATCCTTGTGTTCCTGGATATATGGAGCCGCCAAGCTGGAATTAACTAGAACTGTGTAGTGTGCTTGAGTGAAAGATTGCTCGTCCATACATGTTGTTGATTTCTTTCCTAGCGTGCCTTTTCCATGCAGTCTCCCCTCATGGAGCGACTGAGGAACACCGATCGGGTTCAGGTCAGGAATAAAGTCAACACAAAACTCAATGACCTGCTCTGTTCCATAGCCCTTGACCATGCTTCCTTCTGGCCTAGCACGGTTTTTAACATAATTCTTCAAGACTCCCGTGAACCTCTCAAAGGGGAACATATTGTGTAAGAATACAGGACCGAGAACGGAAATCTCTTGGACTAGGTGAACTATGAGGTGCGTCATAATATTGAAGAAGGTTGGTGGGAACACCAACTCGAAGCTGACAAGACATTGGACCACGTCCTTCTGTAAACTTGGTAGAGTTGCTGGATCGATTGCCTTCTGAGAAATTGCGTTGAGGAATGCACATAGCTTCACAATGGGTACTCGCACGTTTTCGGGCAGAAGCCCCCTCAATGCAATCGGAAGTAACTGGGTCATGATCACGTGGCAGTCATGAGACTTTAGGTTTTGGAACTTTTTCTCTTCCAGGTTTAGTATTCCTTTTATGTTCGACGAGTAGCCAGACGGGACCTTGATACTGCTCAGGACTTGGAAAAAGATCTCCTTCTCTTCCTTGGTAAGAGCGTAGCTGGCAGGACCTTTGAAATTCTCTCGATTCATCAGGTCGTCTCGTTCGTGCATACGTTGGTGGTGCAGCCGTGCTTTTGGTGTATCTCTCGACTTCTTCCCATGCACGCCCAATAAGTTTAGCAGGTTCATGCAAATATTTTTCGTCACGTGCATCACGTCGATCGCAGAGAGAACCTCTAGGAATTTCCAATAGGGTAGTTCCCAGAATATAGATTTCTTCTTCCACATGGCTACGTGGTTGTCGGCGTCATTCGGAACAGATTGTGCGCCAGGACCCTTACCAAAGATTACTTTTATATCTTTGACCATGTCATATATATCAGTACCTTTAGGGAGGGTTGGCTTCCTCCGTGTATCTGCCTCGCCTTTGAAATGCTTTCCTTTCTTTCTTACGGGATGCCTGTCTGGAAGAAATCGACGATGCCCCAGGTACACATTCTTGCCTATATGTATACTTTCAGTCTCGCCTAAACATTGTGTGCATGCGTTGTATCCCTTGTTTGACTGTCCTGAGATGTTACTAAGAGCGGGCCAATCATTGATGGTTACAAACAGCAACCCTCGTAGGTCAAATTCCTCCTGTTTGTACTCGTCCCACACACGTACACCTTCGTCAGCCCATAACTCTAAAAGTTCATCAACCAGTGGCCTCAGGTACACATCAATGTTGTTGCCGGGTTGCGACGGGCCTGGGATAAGCACTGGCATCATAATGAACTTACGCTTCATGCATAACCAAGGAGGAAGGTTATAGATACATAGAGTCACGGGCCAGGTGCTATGACTGCTACTCTGCTCCCCAAACGGATTCAGGCCATCTGTACTTAGACCAAACCTTAAGTTTCTTGGGTCACGTGCAAAGTTCTCGTACTTATCGTCGATGTTTCTCCACTGCGACCCATCAGCGGGTTGTCTCAGCATATCGTCTTCCCTCCGGTCTTCTTTGTGCCATCGCAGCAACTTGGCATGCTCTTTGTTTCGGAACAAACGTTTCAACCGTGGTATTATAGGAGCATGCCACATCACCTTGGCAGGAACCCTCTTCCTGGGGCGGTCGTCGCCCTCAACATCACCAGGGTCATCTCGCCTGATCTTATACCGAAATGCACCGCATACCGGGCAGGCATTTAAATTCTCGTGCTGACCGCGGTAGAGGATGCAGTCATTGATGCATGCATGTATCTTATGCACTTCCAATCCTAGAGGGCAGACAACCTTCTTTGCTTCGTACGTACTGCAGGGCAGCACGTTATCTCTTGGAAGCATCTTCTTCATTATTTTCAGCAGCTTTTCAAATCCCTTGTCAGATATTCCATTCTCTGCCTTCCATTGCAGCAATTCAAGGGTGGTGCCCAGCTTTTTCTGGCCATCTTCGCAATTTGGGTACAACAATTTTTTGTGATCTTCTAACATGCGCTCCAACTTCAACCTCTCGTTTTCACTTCCGCAGTTTATCTGTTCTTCACGAATGACCTGACGAAGATCATCATCAGACTCATCAACAATGTCCTCAAGTTCAGGCTCGTCTTCCCCCATTTCAGTATCACCGTGTTCACCGAACATAGGATAGTTATCATTATCCTCTTCTTCTTCATTGTCTTCCATTACAACCCCTCTTTCTCCGTGCTTGGTCCAACAAAAATAACTTGGCATGAAGCCTTCTTGCAACAGGTGGGTGTGTATGGTTCTTGAGTTAGGGAAATTCCTCTTATTCTGGCATTTTTTACATGGACAAAAAATAAATCCATTCTGCCTGTTTTTCTCAGCCACATTGAGAAAACTATGCATGCCATTAAGGAATTTGGGACGACGTCGATCACTGTACATCCATTGCCGGTTTATCTGCATTATATAAATTTATCAAAAACCATTATGCTAAATCATCATGACTAAATTAATTAATTAATACAAAAAGTTCATCACACGTTAAATCCAAAGTAGCGTAGTGACCATACATATATAGTTCTCATAAAAACACACACTGAAACCAACCATAAAAACTCTCTCTAATTAATGCATTTAAAAACAACAACAAATGCGATCAAAATCGCAACAAAGGTAACAATTGACCCGACGGCATAATGATACCAAGCCTCTTTACTAATTGCATATTTTCTAATCTTTCTAATCTTCAGACGCATTGCGTCCATCTCGCTCTTGTGACCATCGACGACACCGGCAAGAACCTTTTCCAAGGTCATCTTCTCTCTTTCAGTTTTTTCCAACCTTTCTTCAGTTTTTTTAATCTTTCTTTCAGGCCAACATTTTCTTGTTCAACTAAGTGTAACTTCTCAACAATAGGGTCGATTGGCATTTCCGGTTCCACTACCTCCTAGATAAAAATATCTATGTCAAGTTGGTCGGCGTAATTAATTGTCATATAATCAGGAAATGAAAATATGTAGTTATAAAAGATAATATACCACATCCGAATCATAGACTGGACGAGGGCCAACGGGGACGGATATCAAAACCATGGCGCTATACATATAAAAAAATCTTACACAATAAGAAAATTATATACAAGTAAATATGTAAATCATACAAATCAAAATTTGTTTTGGTAAATAAAAACAATAGGCTCACCAAGGTTGTGTCGGTGACGGGGCGATCGACGGCGGTGAGGAAGGGGACAAGGCGCGCGACACTAAAAAAACCACAAATCATAATTAAATTTGAGCTCAAATTGCATATGTATACATAACAAATGATGAACTCTCTCTAGCTTAGGCATTTCATCAAACACCTAGCTAGCACAAAAAAAATGAAATGAGCAAGAAAACGAGCAAAACTTGCAATACCCGAAGAGGGAATGTTGATGCTAATCGTAGGACCGATGGGTGCCAACAATCTTGACAAATGGTGGAGAAAAATGGGGATGGATTAGAGCTCCCAAGAGGAAGGAGAGAGCAAAAATGGAGTTGAGCTCGAGCTAGAAAAAATGGTGCTAGAAAAAATGGGGTGGAATATAGGGGTGCTCGGGGAGGAAGGAGAGGAGGGCTTTAGGACCGGTTTGTGTCAAAAACCGGTGCTAAAGGGTCTGACAGCGGGGCCCCGCAGTTGCTGCAAAAATGAGAAAACCTTTAGCACCGGTTTGTGATACAAACCGGTTCTAAAGGGTCTGTCCACTGGGGCCCCCTCCCTGCAGCAAACGGTCCAAAAACCTTTAGGACCGGTTTGTGTTACAAACCGGTCCTAAAGGCCTTGCGGCCATTTGCTGCAGGGAGGGCCCCCAGCGGACAGACCCTTTAGAACCGGTTTATATCCAATCCGGGTCCAATGTGGTTGGCTCAATGCCCTGTTTTCTACTAGTGCACATCTAACTGTGTCACGAGAAATAATGATAAAACTGACAATGTATGTGTAACCATATATTATAATTTATAAGCTTGAATAGACAACATGCGAGGAAGTTCTGTTATTGATAACAATAAATAAATGGAAGATTGTGTTCACCATTACAATGTACAGATTTCTGCCATAGTGTTTTTTTTTTCTGAAATCACGCACCTTTGTGTCCTGCATTAATAATGTTGAAGTAAGAGTATTTATTTCTAACTATAAATACTATAGGTAGTCGGCTTATCTCACTATTAAAAAAAGGGCTATAGATGATATAAACATTAATGGCGCACCAGACAAGTAGTGCGCCACTCCTATATAGCAGTGGCGCACCATGTGCAGGTGTGCCATTAGTGTGATGGACACTAATGGCGCACCACACACTCGGTGCGCCACTACTATAATTTTTTTTTGCAAAATTACTAATGGCGCACCGGGGCAGAGTGCACAATTACTAGTTTAACTAGTAATGGCGCACCACTCACCCAGTGCGCCACTACTATATTTTTTTTTGCAAAACTACTAACGGCGCACCACCAGGTTACTAATGGCGCACCAGCTGGTGGTGCGCCATTAGTTGTTTTCCACCGCGACCGCGAACCAGCCCCTCCTCTCGCTTCCCCTTTCCTCCATCTCCCTCTCCGCAGCCTCCTCACGCAGCCGCAGCTAGGGTTCCTCGCGCCGCGCCGCCGTCCAGCAGAAGCAGGAGATGCCGCCGCCCGCTAGGGTGCCTGCGGTTGGACTTTCTTTTCTCCTGCTACTTTCCTTTATGCCTTTGCACCCGTGTGTGTGGGGGTGGGGTGGTGCCGTCCATGGTAGACTTCACTGTCGTTCGTCTGTCCGCGCATCTGGCTCCCTCCCTTCCTTCCTTCCTTCCCCTTTCAGCGCTGCTTCCTCCTCGCCCTGCCCGCCTTCCCCGCCGTCCAACCTTCCCGTAGCTCCGGGCGTCGAGCCGCCGGCAGAGGTACCGGCCCGCCCCCGCTCTCCTCCCCGCTCCGCCAAGCAGGGCAGATCTCGTTTTTTATTTTCTTTGGTCGAGTCGCCGGGGCTTGCTGTGTGCTCAAGGGTTGAGGTGAAGGAGTTGATTATTGTGGGGAGGAGCGAACGGCCAGACTCCCCGAGCGCGACAGTAGGGTCCTAGCCGCCGTCGGCCAAAGCCTCCGCTGCCCTGCCGCCGGCAGAGGAGCCCAGAAGCGCCTCCATCGCTCCGTCGAGCAGCTGCTCCCGCCCAGAGCTACGCCGTAGGCAGGTAGCCACCAACTCCTTCGTCCTTCCTCCCTCTTCTCCCGTCTCTCCTCCCTCCTTCCTCTTGCATCCTCTGCCTGTTCTAATTTGTTTCCTGATTTTTGTGTTGGATGAGTACCAGCTGTAGATTTGATAGTGTAATAAGAATATAATGATGATTATTTCTGGATGAGTACCAGCTGCCATGATTTTTCTTTTTCCAGTGCATGTTCAAGGTTACATGTGGAAGGATTTGGATTTTGCTTGATAGGTGTTTGTCATAATGCTTGTAGGGGCAAATGTGTAGTTTGATTTCCTTTTTCAGATGACCGACTGTTTTGGTTTAAACGTGTTAGCACTGAAACGTGCAATGCTTGACGATTAAATATGAAGAGGAAAATATTAACTTGTTTTATCTGCACAATCTTGGCCTAAAATCAAATCTTTAGCGCGGTAACATGCAATTTGAGAGAGTAGTAGGTTTGTCTTGGTTATACTGGCCCAAATTGGTTAACTCATTACTACTACTAGTGGTATTGCTGGCACAATACATGTCCCAAATCTTGTTTATGATTGGGAATATAGTGGTACTGATACGCTGTGTTGTTGATTATGTACCATCTCTCTCTCTATATGATCCATTGCTGTCTTTTCTCCATGTTCAGGTTAGGGCTTCTGCATAGGTATGAGAAGGACCTACGATCCACTGCTCGGGGCGCGGGTTCTGCAAGGAACAGTCTTCTATCGGCTGGAGGCTTTGTTAATGCAATCACAGAGGAACAACTGTTAGTTTGGGTTGGGTGGCATGGAACTACTATGATCGTAAATCAGCTCTGCGCACCTATGGACGACTCATGACCGGCAAGACAGTCGGACTGGTTGTCGGCCGTGATGATGAGATTGACTGCGTTATTTCCATCCTCTGCCGCAAGACCAAGAACTACGCTGCGGCGCGCTGGTTGGTCCCTCCGTGCGAGGGGGGAGGGCCAGCACCTTCCCGTCGCTGTCGCGGGGCGTTCTTGGCTCCGATCGCTTGCCGGCTCCGGGCAGGTAGTCGATAGTGTCGTGCCGTGCTGCTGGCCTGCTGCGGGCTGATGGCGAGTGGGGGGAGGGGAAGCGGCTTGGAGTGACAGTGACACGCGACACTGAAATGTGAACGTGAGTGCTGAAATTCTGAAAAACCTTGCTTCGAAATTCAGAGACGCCAGCTGAAGGCAAGCGTGATCATGAGTTAAAGAACCACTTGGAGATGTGTGGTTGCCTCTTGTTGGGTGTTTCAGCGCTGTACTCCCATGCTATATGTGCCGTGTTCACGAACTTTCAGTTCTATTTTTAGCATTTATGTTATCATTCATTACATAGTTCCTGTTATTTAAAAGTGATATGAACCTGCTATTGTGTTGTTGGATTCCTAACTAACCGTCAGATCCACATGCTCGGTTTAGGCAAATTGCCTGACCATTCAACAGATCCCTGGTTTATAAGTGATTGCTGATGGATTGTAAGTTATTTTTAGGCAGTGAAATCTCTGTTCATATATCATTCTCTATGTGATTTGTGTAGTGTAGCTTGGGTGACTCTGCTTAGAAACCTAAATCTTATTAGTTCTTTTTAGATTTTGGAGGGGACAATCGTGCCGGGATTAGCCGGACGCTGCACCGGATCAGCGCGATTAGGAACAGGCAGGGAGACATTGTAGGACTGACCTGCCGCGTCGGGAGGGCTGTGCCCGGAAGTGCTAATTTGCTTCAGGATTTGGTGAAGGCTGGTGGGTCGTTGTTGCTCATCGGCCCACCAGGGGTGGGGAAGACAACTGTCATAAGGTATACTTACAGTGTACTAGTGAATAGTGATGGATACTTACGTATGGAAACTCTAATTAGGGGAGTTTCTATGGCAGTATGTACCAATTTTAGCATCAGATTGTTGCCTTGCCTTGCAGAGAAATTGCACGAATGCTAGCAGATGACTACGATAAGCGGGTGATGATTGTTGATACATCCAATGAGATAGCTGGAGATGGCGACATTCCTCACCCAGGAATAGGCAATGGCCATAGGTTGCAAGTGCCTATCCAAGAAATGCAGCATAAGGTTTGCTCTATTGAGTTTAATACCTTGCTGCCTTGTGAAGTGTGCACAATCGTATATGTTCGTATTGTACTGCTCACAAGACTATTGCTCGGCATTGACACACATGCTTAAAACAGATGTACTTGTTCATCAAGTATGTCAGAATTATACAGTAGTGAACATCAATATCCCATCTAACACTTACCGTGTATGTTAAATCTGTCCCTTTAATGCCGATCAGGAGTTGAGAGAAGCTGTGGAAAATCACATGCCTCAGGCAATCGTCATTGATGAAATTGGAACTAAGCTAGAGGCTATGGCTGCTAGCACCATTGCACAGCGGGGGATACAACTTGTTGCCTCCGCTCATGGTGTAACAATAGAGAACCTGGCCATGAATCCTTTAGTAGATATGCTTGTCGAAGGAATACAGGTAATGACATGCTGCACTTGATTCTATTTACTGTTACGAAACAATCGTATTTTCACACTGCAACAAGATGAACTGTGTCGTTCCAGTTCAAGTTTAGGAACGGAGCAAGGGCGATACATGCTAGTGCAATCTGTATCATGGATGCCCGCAAGCAGATTGAGCGCGCGATGGAACGATTTAAGGTCTGTGAGAAGGAAACTAAAACCAAGGCCTTCTCGAAAGAAGGCTTAGGACAACAGCCGAAAACTGTATGCACTCGGTCTCTTTTCTGTGTTTGATTAACCCCTTTTTCTTCACTTGTTATGAATCTCATCATCATTTCTTATTTCCCGCAGGATCCTAGATAGAAGGGTAAAGCTGAAACAAGAGATTGGCTTAACATTGTGGTATTATGGATGTAGCACCTGTATGCTTAGTCTGTGTGTGCTCATGTCTACATGTCTGCTGTTGGCTTTCAGTAAACATGAGTAAAGAAAGAAACTACTTGCAACATATACATCTTGTATTGTTGTTTCTCTTTGGACTAGAGTTTCTTCCGAAAGACTCGGGTCTCGCAGATTCTGCCTTGTGACAACTGGTAAAGACTACTTACAGTTTCGATGACTATTTTTTTCTATGCTGATTGTTTTGAAAGTATCACTTGCATGCACACCCGATTCTGCTGATCTTTACTGATATTTTGACTATGCCGGTGGTTACTTATCCCGCAAAATAAAACAAAATCATCAACAAAGAATATTCAATATTTGTATGGCTATTTTCTTTGATCTGATCACCCTGAAAATATCATTTGCATGCATACTTGACTCTGGTGATGTTTGTTGACATTTTGATTATGTCAGTCATTACTCTGTACTTTGCTCATGACATTGGCATGCATACTTGACTCTGCTGATGTTTATTGATATTTGATCGTATCAGTCATTGCTCTGTACCTTGCAAAAAATGTCATTATTTTGTGATTTTCTGGTGTTGCTATTTATTTACATTGCAGTAGGACGACGACGGGAGGCCGAGGACGTCGACGGTGATTACAACCAGGAGGATGAACCCACCCATTGCCACACGGATGCTCTTTGGACTACGATATGGACATGAAGGCATTTGTTTTAGTGCCAAATATTACTTACTAATGCCCGCAAAGTATCGTTGTGTATTATATTTTCTATGGAGCTATGTGTGTATGGATGCTATGGAACTATATGTATATATGGATGCTATGGAATTTTGGATGTATGGATGCTATGGAGTTTTGATATATGGATCATGAAATTTGTTATGCAACTTTGCAAATATGTTATGTGTTGTGGATCAGTAAAAATATTGGGCACATATTATGTATTATATATTTGATATATATGTTATGTGCTCTTGAATTTGTGGTTTTGAAACAAAACATATATATGCTAGAATACCAGATACTAATGGAGCACCATGGGCTATACTAATGGCACACCTGGGAGGCATACTAATGGTGCACCTTTGAGGCATACTAATGGCGCACCCCAGAGGCATACTAATGGCGCACCCCAGAGGCATACTAATGGCGCACCCCAGAGGCATACTAATGGCGCACCAGAGAGGCATACTAATGGCACACCTGAGAGGCCTACTAATTGCGCACCTGGGAGGCATACTAATGGCACACCGTGAGCAATACTAATGGCGCACTGCCTGGTGGGCCATTAGTATACCAGATACTAATGGCGCACTTGTGGTGCGCCATTAGTAAAAAAATCTAATGGCGTGATGCTAGTGGCGCACCTATAGTGCGCCATTAGTAGCCAAAATAGGTGCGCCATTAGCAGGCCTTTTCCTAGTAGTGTCTTGTGATAATATGGTTCTTATAATTTATTAACCATATCTTGGAAGTCATGCTACATAACTTGGAAACGTAAATTAAATTCTACCAATCAAGGATAAAACATGACAATGATAATACTGATTGTTTCGGCTTCAAAATTGCGGGTTGTATGTAGTGATGCACAACAATCTTTAATTAGAATTGCAAGTGATCGATGGAAAATGGTGCAAAGGCCATGCGTTCTGACCTGAGAAGAGGGACACCTAGCAGGCTACAAGCTGGTACTCAGTTCTTAATTTGTACACTAATGTTTTTTTTAATTTGGTTAACGTAGTCGTTTATACATGTTCTACCAAAACTATTTTGAAAGCATTATGATTAATTACATCCATGGGCATCATGGGCATACATGGCAAGCGTCCAACAATTCATGCATATTTACCTCCATGAATTTCATCCTTGCATGTTGCATCATCTCTTACCATATTACGGTATACAGAGAAGTCCAAACCTTAGGGCCCATTTGGGTATATGTTATAGCTATCATCTCCACCTTGTCATTGCCTAGTTGGCTGTGCGGAGGAGAGTTGAAGGTGGATCACATGAGTATCATCAAAGCAGACGGCAGATCGACACAGAGAAGAGTATGACTATGCCACACGTCCAGCAACGTCATGCAAGTATAGAAGGCAAACAGCTGGTGCAAATAGCGTCTCAACTACCATATAAAAGGACATATATTTAGGAAAGGAGGAAGTATCACACACAAGGCTAGGGAATTAAAAAACATTGCATATAGGCTCCGTCCAGGGTTATGGCTATTTTGGTAATATTTGACGTAAGAATCCATCTAATAATGGATTTAAATGCCTAATTCCACCAACATCTAGACATACCGGATTGCATAGAGTAGATGTCGTGGGTATAAGTCTGACAGTAGATGTGTAGGGTACGAAAGGATGGGCAGAGCCTTAGCTACGGCGAGGTTGTGTGAGTTCAGGCCCCTCTACGGTGGAGGTAAAAGCCCTACGTTTTAGTGCTCTTGGGAGCTTAGTGTCGAGTGGAATATCAGATTACAGTAAAAGCCTACCCTTGCACCAGTGGGGAAGGGCGGCTTATATAGAGTGTGCTTCCCTTCACAATGGCCCGGTGGACAGGGGTGGAATAGTGGAGAATAAATGCCTACGTTACAGGTAACGTATGCCTTAAATGTTAATAATTGTGTATGAAAACGTATGACCGTTTGCCTCCTGGGAGGTTACGATGTACAGAGTGGAATTCAGTCGGTACGTTGAATACGCTCCGAATGCTCGTCACCGACTGGATGATGGGAGGAGTCCTTAGTTCAGTCGGAACTGTCTAAGGGCCTTGTCCTCTATGAAGGGTAGTCCTTGGGTAGGACCTATAGGGCAGGCCTATGAGCCTACCCTGGGACTATAACCCCATCATTAGTCCTCGAATGGATTGGGGTTGGAACGATGAAGTGATGCCTGGAGTACGGATCCGACTGGTATGGATGTGACTTTGGCGTTGTTTGCCCCGACCCATTTTATCCTCTCAACCAGTGATCCGAGTGAATACACCAGTGAAACGAACCGTCAGGGACCGAGTGCTTCCGCGGAATCTTTTGATGTGACCGGTCAACTGAGAGCGGCGAATTTTCTAGGATCCTCAAATTTCGGTTGCCACGCGCCCAGCGGGGATGACGACATCGCCATCGAGTAGTTTCTGCTGCCTCGATTACCGCGCCTTTATCTTCTCCACTAACATCGCAGCAGCCGGTCGGGGGATAAGATTTCGGGGCCACCTGTTAGTGACCCAGTCGGAAGCTTATTTAAGCCCTTCGGCGGGGGTTTCTTGCTGCGCTGCCCTTGTTACTCGCATTCACCTCGCTCCTCCCATAGCTCCCTGCGCGCTCCAAGCCTCCTCCTTCCTCTCCTCCTCGCCGGATCTCTTGCCTTCACCATGACGAAGGGGCAGACCAGCAAACTCGAGTCACAGAAGAAGAAGAAGAAGAGGGCGGCCCCTGCTCAGCGGCGACAGCGGGCACTGCCGGCGGGTTGGATCCAAGGGGATTTCCTCCCCTCCACGGTGACGGCGGACGACTTGCTGGAGCTAGTGGAGCACGGAATGATCGCCAACAAGTCGTGGAGGCTGCCGGCGGAGGGCGAGACGGAGCCGGCGCCGCAGGAGGGGGAGAGCGTCCTGCTGCTCAGCCATGTGTTCAGGGGCTTCTCCTTGCCTCCCCACCCCTTCTTTAGAGGTATTATGAATCACTTCGGGGCGCTTCTCCATCATTTTCCTCCAAACGCGATAGCCCATCTTGCCGCATTCGTCACCCTTTGCGAGTGCTTTATTGGATGTCCCCCCCATTGGGGGCTCTTTCAGTACATCTTCTTCGCTAGGTCCCAGACTGTCAAAAAGCTTAGCCAGTCGGACGATAAAACCCATCTCCTCCAGCTTTGCGGGGGCTTAGGCTTCCAGAAGAAAACGAAGAGTAGCTACCCCCCTCTCCAGTTGTCCGAGTCAGTTAGGAACTGGTAGTCGACCTAGTTCTATTGCCAGGACATCGCTTGTCCGAATGCCGTGACTGGGTTGCCACCCTTTAGCCTAGACCGTCCGGCCCTCCCAGGCGGCTTGCGCTCTCAAAGGTGGAAAAGATCCAGATCCAACCTCTGGTCGACGCGCTGATAGCTGTCGCCCGCAAGGGAGTCACCGGCACAGATTTGCTGGAGACTTTTCTGGGTCGGCGCATCCAGCCGCTGCAAGCCCGACACCACGCCATGTGGCACTACACGGGGCCTCATGATTCCACTCGGACTGATCCAGAATGCGTGACCGGGGAGGTTGTGATAGCGTGGGTCCGCGGCATCACAGGCGCATGCGACAACCCCAGAGGAGCCCGGCGGGTGAAGCCCTTCCGCGCCGAGAATCCTCCTCCCAATGAGGTGAGCACCTCTTGTCGAGTGCTTTCAATCTACTTAGATTTATCGCTTTTCTTGTACCACCGCCTAACGTCTGACGTTGCCGACTGTGTTTTGTGCAGGAATGGACCAACTGGTATTCTCCCGTCTCGAACGGGAATCCAGCTGAGGAAGAGGAGGGCAGCCAGGAGGGCAGCGTGGATAGCGCCGAGTACGTCTCCAACAGTGGGGAGACGGAGGAGGAGACTGAAGAGGAGGAGGGGGAGGTTGGGGAGCAGAGCTCGCCACCTCCACCATCAGAGCCTCGAACTAACCGCCGTCACGAACCTGCGGCTCCGGCGGCTCCTCCAGCGGCCCCGAGTGCTCCGCCAGCCTCTCCCATGGCTCCGAGTGCTCGGAGCGTGAAGAGGACCAGGGATGCTGCTGCCGAGCCCACAAAGCAGCCGTCCAAGGTGGCAAAACCTAGCGGGCCCAAGCCTCGGAAAGCTTTGCCTCGGATGAGGATCGCTGTTCCAGTCGCCTCAGCGTAAGTGTCTTGTTCTCCCATCTTGCTTCAGTATCTAGTTGAACTCATGCTTATCCGTCGAGTGGATTTTACTAGACAGAGATGCTACCTCCGCCACCACTCTGCCGCGCCAAGATGATGATCCCATGGACACGGATAACGCTGCCACATCCCAGCAAGGTACGTTGTGACGACTCCGAAAGTTTGTATTATTGTTTTGCGAGTGCTATCTTTAATCTTGCCCTTTTTCTGTAATTTCATGTTGTTCAGTCAGGCTTCCTTCGGAGGTGATTCACCTGGAGGACGACGACCAAAGGGGGTCAGGGCCAGCTTTGGCGCCTGTCCTTGAGGTTGTCCCATCTGCTGCTGCTCCCACCATGGACGTGCCGCCGACCGAGACGATGCCGCCGACTGAGACGGTGCCCCTCGCGGCGGAACCGACTGGAGCGGAACTTGGGATGCCCAAGGAGTCTTCTGTCGTGCCGGGTCCGTCGACCGTCCAGTACGACGCCCGACACCTCCCGGAAGACCAAGGGGGGGCCGCCAAGGAGGCCATGGTGCAGGTGGAGCTGATGGTGGGTGACGCCAAGGGAGCGTATGACTCCATCATGTCTTTGTACAAGAGAAGCTTGGAACTCCGGGACGATATCCGAGTAAGTGCGCTAGTAAGTGTTTACTTTCCTCCTGTTACCCACTGGGGGTCTAAGTGATATACTCGGATACGGTAGGATTAGTTTGCAGTGGGTTCACTCCGAGTGAACCCAGTGGGTGTAGTCCCCGAGACTTGTGTCGAGTGCTTGCACCGGCAGTTGTCTTTATATGCATTTTCCGTGACCTCATCAGATCAGAGCTGATCTGCCTGAATGGTACCAGTGGGGGCACTCCGAGTGCACCCACTGGGTGTAGTCCCCGAGAGTAGTGTTACTCAGGTCGGGTAATAGTAGTCTCATAGGCTTGTCTGTTTGTCATGTAGCTCAATAGGGCCGGCCTGTTCGAGCTTCATGCCAGTGGGTCACTCTTAGTGAACCCACTGGGTGTAGTCCCCGAGACCGCTGTCGATTGCTTGCATCGGCAGGGGTCTGAAGAACTTTGAGCATTGTTTGTTTTCCTTGTTGAATGTGTCTGATCTTCCCTTTGCGCTATTTGGCAGAAGACTTGCGAAATGGGATCCGCGTACAATGCTCTGAAGGCTGAAAAGATTCAGCTTGCTCCGGAATTGGAGGCGGTTGTGAATGACTTGGCTGGTGTGAAGGGGGCTCTTGCTGACCGAGAGAAGTCTTTGTAGGAGTCCTGGGAGACCAACAAGGCATTGGTGGCCGAAATTGAGAAAATGGGCAAGCAAAGAACTAAACTGATGGGTCAGATGAAGGTGATGAACAATCGGTGCATGGCGCAGGAGAAGTACGTCAGCGACTGGGCAAGGAAGATGATTGCACTACTTGGTGGTATGTTTTTTGCCGAGTACTTCTTGTCTTTGGAGTTTATTCTGCGCTTACTTTCTGCTTGTCTTTTCTTGGCAGATTTTTGTCTGGACGCTGAGGCTGAAGCAGCCGACATTGAACGGTCGGTTGTTCCGAACGTTCCACTCGGCGACGAAGCCAACCGGGACATGCTCTGAGCGCATATTCGCCTTGGCAGGGTGGGACCTTTCATTGGCCGCCTGAGAGAGGTCATCGGCCGGATCGACAAGGAGATGGGGCCCGAAGACGATTCTCGACAAGAAATAGAAGGGTTGATGACTCGGCTGGAGGACGTCCCGAACCGAGTGTAGGCATGGAAGAAGTCTGCCGCTCGTTGTGGTGCGGACGTGGCGCTATCTCTGGTCCGAGTGCGCTGCAAAGAAGCTCGCGAAGAAAAGCTGAAGGAGTTGCAGGTCGCCAACACCAAGAAGCTTTGATTCGAAGATTTCATGGAGACCTTCATCGACACAGCCACTCGCATCGCAGACGGCATCGACCTTGACAATTTGTGGAGCCTGCCAGTCATGGTGACGCTTGAAAAACTTTATGGTGAACGCACTTTTGCCTTGGAATGCTGAGTGTTATCTCTATCAAACTTTGGCCACTGTTGTTGGCCGTCACATTCGTGGTTCGGTGTGGATAAGCTTGATCCACACCGAGCCGACTGATCGTAGATCCAACTTTGAATTCAAATCGAATATTTTGCTCTTCTTTCGCCAAGTTTTTTTTTGACACGATTTTGGCTCGTGGTTTTTGTTTGGCGTTTCTTGGTGAAGCCAATGGCAAACATGAGGAAGCTTTTTACTTAGGCGACTCTGAATCGCAGCTAAGTCCCCGAGTGTGACTTTTCATGCGCACTCGGAGTGAGTTGATACTCATGTAGTTATCAGTTGTCTTCACATCCACATGAGCCTCAATGAGGGTCTGCTAAGCCTCCGAGTGGATCTCGAGGATACACACGAAGGAAGATTTTTACTTAGGCGATTCTGGATCGCAGCTAAGTCCCCGAGTGCGGCTTTTGGTGCGAACTCGGAGCAAGCTTTTACTTAGGCGATTCTGGATCGCAGCTAAGTCCTCGAGTGCGCCTGTAAGCTCGCACTCGGAGCGACTGGTTACTCATGTAGTTGTCTGTTGTCTTCACATCCACATGAGCCTCAATGAGGGTCTGCTAAGCCTCCGAGTGGATCTTGAGGATACGCTCGAAGGAAGCTTTTTACTTAGGCGATTCTGGATCGCACCTAAGTCCCTGAGTGCGGCTTTTAGTGCGCACTCGGAGCGAGTTTTGTACTTAGGCCATTCTGAATCGCAGCTAAGTCCTCGAGTGCGGCTGTTAGTGCACACTCAGAGCGAGTTTGTACTTAGGCGATTTTGGGTCGCAGCTAAGTCCTCGAGTGCGGCTGTTAGTGCACACTCGGAGCGAGTTTGTACATAGGAGATTCTGGGTCGCAGCTAACTCCCCGAGTGCAGCTTTTGGCGCGCACCCGGAGCGAGTTTGTACTTAGGCGATTCTGAGTCGCGGCTAAGTCCCCGAGTGCGGCTGTTAGTGCACACTCGGAGCGAGTTTGTACTTAGGCGATTCTGGGTCGCAGCTAAGTCCCCGAGTGCGACTTTTGGCGCGCGCTCGGAGCGAGTTTGTACTTAGGCGATTCTGAGTCGCAGCTAAGTCCCCGAGTGCGGCTTTTAGTGCGCACTCGGAGCGATTTTTTTACTTAGGCGACTCTGGGTCGCAGCTAAGTCCCCGAGTGCGCCTTTTAGTGCGCACTCGGAGCGAGTTTTTTACTTAGGCGACTTTGGGTCGCAGCTAAGTCCCCGAGTGCGGCTTTTAGTGCGCACTCGGAGCGATTTTTTTACTTAGGCGACTCTGGGTCGCAGCTAAGTCCCCGAGTGCGACTTTTAGTGCACACTCGGAGAGAGTTTGTACTTAGGCGATTCTGAGTCGCAGCTAAGTCCCCGAGTGCGGCTTTTAGTGCACACTCGGAGAGAGTTTTTTACTTAGGCGACTCTGGGTCGCAGCTAAGTCCCCGAGTGCGACTTTTAGTGCATACTCGGAGAGAGTTTGTACTTAGGTGATTCTGGGTCGCAGCTAAGTCCCGGAGTGCGGCTTTTAGTGCACACTCGGAGAGAGTTTTTTACTTAGGCGACTCTGGGTCGCAGCTAAGTCCCCGAGTGCGACTTTTAGTGCACACTCGGAGAGAGTATTTTAGACCGGAGTCTGCAAACGCGGAAGAATTTTGGACCTGCAAGAAATCAATCTGCTTTGTATTACTTCAATGATACTCGTTCTTTACATTGCCCCCGTCGGCGGTCACATGTAGAAGCGCTTCAGGAGATCCCCGTTTCATGCTCCCGGCTCGTCCGTTTCTCTGTCGAGGTTGTAGAGTCGATATGCTCCGTTGTTCAGCACCTTAGAGATGATGAAGGGTCCTTCCCAGGCGGGAGCCAACTTGTGAGGCCTCTGCTGGTCCACTCGGAGCACCAGTTCGCCTGTTTGGAATGTGCGACTCCTGACGTGCCGTGCGTGAAATCGCCGCAGATCTTGTTGATAAATTGTTGAGCGAGTCAGTGCCATCTCGCGCTCTTCTTCTAGTAGATCCACTCCGTCTTGCCTGGCTTGCTCTGCTTCGGCTTCAGAGAAGAGTTCGACTCGTGGGGAGTTGTGAAGCAAGTCACTCGGTAGGACCGTCTCTGCTCCATAAACGAGGAAGAACGGGGATCACCCTGTAGATCTATTTGGAGTTGTGCGGAGGCCCCACAACACCGAAGGTAGCTCGATGACCCATGCACCGGGAGCATGTCCAACTTCTCGCAGGAGTCGAGGCTTCAATCCTTGAAGAATAAGTCCATTCGCCCGCTCTGCTTGCCCGTTTGTTTGGGGATGCGCCATAGATGCAAAATCCACTCGGATACCTTGGCCTGTGCAAAAACCCTTGAATCTGTCCGAGTCAAAGTTTGTGCCATTGTCGGTGATTATGCTGTGCGGAACCCCGAATCTGGCGATGATGTCTCTGACAAACTTGATGGCCGTAAGGGCGTCGAGCTTCTTGATGGGCTTGGCTTCAATCCACTTGGTGAACTTGTCGACTGCTACCAACAGATGAGTGAATCCCCCTTGGCCTGTTCTGAATGGACCGACTGTATCTAATCCCCACACTGCGAACGGCCAAACAAGAGGGATTGTCTTCAGCACATATGTTGGCTTGTGGGACTTGTTCGAATAGAACTGACAGCCTTCGCATCGGTCGACCATATCCTTTGCCATTTCATTCGCCTTGTACAACCAGCCACCAATGACGGTGAAGGACTTCGACCTGCGAACGATCTGCCTAGCTTGGACTTCGTCTTCTGGTAATTCTTGCCTCGGGATGTACGCAATGAACGACACAGTACATTCGGGGACAACGACAAGAATCTCCATAATCAAATCAACCACAACAGGGACCTCGACTTCAGTCGGATCTGTTGAACTCTTCGGTTGTAACGGTTCCTCTGTAAAAGGATCTTCTTTCACCGAAGGGAGATGTAGGTGCTCGAGGCAGACATCACTCGGGACTGGTCTCCGAGTGGATCCAAGTTTTGCCAACTCATCAGCTGCTTGGTTCTTCATTCGCGGAACATGGTGAAGTTCCAGACCTTCAAACTTCTTCTCGAGCTTCCTTACTGTGCTGCAGTATGCAGTCATGGTGGGGTTCCTTACATCCCACTCCTTCATCACTTGATTAACCACCAGATCTGAATCGCCATAGACCATCAGGCGACGAACGCCGAGTGTGATGGCCATGCGCAATCTATAAAGGAGAGCTTCATACTCTGCCTCATTGTTGGAAGAATCGAAATGTATCTGCAACACATACTTAAGTTTATCACCTTTTGGCGATAAGATCACTACGCCAGCGCCGGAGCCATTCAACATCTTGGACCCATCGAAGAACATAGTCCAATGAGCCGAGTAGATGTGGGTCGGTTGCTGTTGTTCTACCCATTCTGCTATGAAGTCAGCCAGAGCTTGAGACTTTATAGCCTTCTTGGCTTTGAACTTGATGTCGCAGTATAACATCTCCATAGCCCACTTCGCCACTCGGCCTGATGCGTCTCGATTGTGGAAGATTTCCGACAACGGAGCATCAGAAATGACAGACACCGAGTGGTCTTGGAAATAATGAGCCACCTTCTTTGCAGTCATGTAGATCCCATAAATAAGCTTTTGATAATGGGGATACCTCTGCTTGGAAGGAGTCAGGACTTCGGAGACATAATATACTGGCCGTTGAACCTTGTACGCTTTGCCTTCTTCTTCGCGTTCGACTATGAGAACAGTGCTGACGACTTGATTTGTAGCCGCGATGTACAGAACAAGGGGTTCTTTACTGAGCGGGGAAGTAAGAACTGGCTGGGTGGAAAGCAGAGCTTTGACGTCATCGAATGCAATTTGGGCTTCGTTTGTCCACTCGAAAGTATTTGATTTCTTCATGAGTTGGTACAGAGGTAACGCCTTCTCGCCGAGTCGAGCGATAAACCTGCTCAAAGCCGCTAGGCAACCTGTGAGCTTTGAATATCATGTATTCTGACCGGCCGCTCCATTCAGACGATGGTCCCGATCTTTTCGGGGTTGACATCGATCCCTCGTTCGGAAACGAAGAAACCGAGTAACTTTCCGCTGGGAACACCGAATGAACACTTGGCAGGGTTGAGCTTGATATCGTACCTACGAAGGTTGGCGAATGTTTCTGCCAAGTCAGTCAGCAGGTCGGAACCTTTGCGTGACTTGACTACGATATCGTCCATATATGCCTCCACATTTCGACCGATCTGGTCAAGGAGGCATTTTTGGATCATGTGCATAAAAGTTTCTCCTGCATTCTTCAAACCGAATGGCATAGTGATGTAGCAGAAACACCCGAACGGGGTGATGAAGGCTGTTTTTAATTCATCCGGACCATACAGACAGATCTGATGATAGCCCGAATAGGCATCAAGGAATGATAAACGCTCGCAACCCGCAATCGAATCAACAATTTGATCAATGGGGGGGAGCGGGAAATGATCTTTCGGGCAGAACTTATTAAGATGCTTGAAGTCGATGCACATACGGAGCGACTTGTCCTTCTTGGACACCATGACAACATTGGCGAGCCACTCGGAGTGGTGTACCTCGCGAATGAAGTTGGCTGCCAAAAGTTTAGCCACCTCCTCTCCGATAGCCTTCCTTTTGTGTGCGGCGGACCGACGCAGGCGTTCTCGGACGGGCCGAGCAGCAGGATCCACATGCAGTCGGTGCTCAGCCAACTCCCTGGGTACACCTGGCATGTCAGCGGGCTTCCATGCAAAAATGTCCCAGTTCTCACGGAAGAATTGGATGAGCTCGGCTTCCTATTTTGGATCAAGGGTGGTGGAGATGTTCGTCGGGGCAGTGGCGTCGTCCGTCGGGTGGATGCTGACTTTCTTCGTGTCTCCTGCCGACTGGAATGCGGACTCCGAAGCTGGCTTCTTCGAACGCATCAAGTCAGCGGGGTCGGCTGTCTTCTTGTACTCATCCAGCTCGAGGATAGCCATCTGCTGATCGGCAATCCTTGACCCTTGCTGCAGACACTCCTCGGCCTGCTGCCGATTGCCCGTGACCGTGATCACACCTTTGGGACCCGGCATCTTCAGCTTCAAATACACGTAACACTGACGGGCCATGAAACGCGCATACGCCGGACGGCCCAGAATCGCATGGTATGCACTCTGGAAGTCCACCACCTCGAATGTCAGCTTTTCCTTGCGGAAGTTCTTGTCGGAGCCGAAAACGATGTCCAACGCGATCTGGCCGAGTGACTTGGCCTTTCATCCTGGGACGACTCCGTGGAACTGCATGCTGCTCTCGCTAACTTTGGACATCGGAATGCCCATCCCCTTGAGAGGGTCGGCGTACATGATGTTCAAGCCGCTGCCGCCGTCCATGAGGACTTTGCGCAGTCGGACTCCTTCCACCACCGGGTCGACGACCAGAGCTTGCCTCCCTGGGTGGGCACGTGTGCTGGATGATCTAACTGATCAAAGGTGATCGCAGTCTGAGACCATTTGAGGAACGTGGGGTTGGTTGGGGTGGCCATGTTCACCTCCCTGTTCACCAGCTTCACTCGACTCTTGCTTTCCACGTCAGCAAAAATCATCAATGTTGCATGGACTTGGGGGAACGGATCCTCCTTGTCCTCATCATCCTGCTCGTTGTCCTTTTCACTCGGCTGCCCTTCGCCGAACCCTTGGATCAGGAGGCGACATTGCCGAGTGGTGTGTTTCGAGAATATGGCGTTGCCTTCTTCGTCCATCTTCGTGTGGATTGGACATGGCTGATCCAGGATGGAATTCCCGAACTGTTTCTTCTTGGGGGTGTACTGAGCTTTCCCCTTGCCCTTGAACTTGGCATTTGTAACAGCTGTTGCCTCTGCCTGCGGAGTGGATGGAGCTTTCTGCTTTTGCTTCCGATTGCTGTTCCCATCTCTGTCGGCGACTGCCTTATGCTTGCCGCTACGTATGCGGTCCTCTTCTTCGCCATTTGCATAGCGTGCGGCTATCTCCATCATCTTGGTCATGGAGATGTCGCATGTCCGACCGAACTTCACGTACAGATCTCTGTACCGCACGCCTTCCTTGAAGGCGCAGACTGCTTGGTGCTCTGTGACGTTCTCCACCTTGTGGTAGAGGGTCGTCCAGCGCTGGATCAAATCGCGCAGGGGCTCATTCTGCTTCTGGACACAGTGCTGGAGCTCCACGAGACCAACAGGGCGTTTGCATGTGCCCTCGAAGGTCCTGATGAAGACTCGGGACAGATGTGCCCAGCTGTAGATGCTTGACAGAGCAAACTGGTTCAGCCACGCTAGTGCCGAGCCGTCGAGCATTAGGGGGAGATGTTTCTTGGCGACCTGGTCATCTCCGCCACCGATCTGGACCGCCACTCGGTAGTCGTCCAGCCACGTTTCTGGTTTGGACTCTCTTGTGAACTTGCTGATTCCCGTCGCCAATCAGAAGTTGGGAGGGATGTCAGCTGAACGAATGGCCCGACTGAAGCACTCGGGACCAGAGACGATGGTCCTGCTTCCACTCGGACGATCTCTATCGTGACCATCACGGTGGGCTCGACTCCAGTCGACCTTCCTCTGGGCGATGTACCCTCTTGTGTCGGGCCTTGGATCATACGCGTCACCGACTGAACGCCGATCATCGTGATGTCGGGGCCCGTAAGGCCCACCCAGCGGAGGAGTGCGTGAACGGCGACGATCTTCAGGATTCATGGAACGGCTGCCCCCTCTGCGTCGCTGATGAGAGTGGGGGCTGAAAACCAACCGATGCGTGTTCGCGTGAACAGTACTGTTGTGGATCCTGTTGTGTGACTGGGAGACCGCCGAATTCTGCTGCTGCGCCATGTGCAACATGGCACGGATCTGTTCGATCCCTCTACCAGCCTCTGAATCAGTCGGTTGGAGGGAATCGGCTATCTTGGCAGCGGCAGCCAGGTTGAGGACGGGTGTGCGGAACACCTCCACGTTGCTCTGACGAGTGCGTCGACTGGCAGAACGGTGGTGTTGACGGTGAGCGCCGGATGATTCGCCGACCTCATGCTTGTTCCGACCAGTTCGGCGGGGACTTTCATGGGAATCGGCCATGAGAACTTCGGCTGCAGGCCCGCGACCCATGTACTCGGAAGGTAACTCGGTCGGAACTGAGTCCAAGCACTGGGACGGCGGTGCGACCACAACCGACTCGAGGACCGCCACTTGAGAGGACGCGTTCTGTCGCGCCTGGTCGTGTCGCACCCAACGCTGAAGCCGTGGACAACGGGACCGCTTGTTGCGGCGCGTGACGGGGGCGAAGATCGACACCGGGGCCGATTGCGGGAGAAGAATGACGCCGCGGGCACCGGCACGGAAGTGCGTAGCCCCGTGACTGGGAAGCGCCTTGACGTCGAGAGACGCATCCTGAAGCCATGCCGAATCGTCGACGATGAAGGAGAGTGCGCCGAAGAGGATCTCACGACCCATGCATAAATCTCCGCCGGACGACATGATGAAAAGATGAAGTTGCAAACTCGCGGGAAGTCGCTTAGACGCCTGCCCCACGGTGGGCGCCAATTGTCTTGGGTATAAGTCTGACAGTAGATGTGTAGGGTACGAAAGGATGGGCAGAGCCTTAGCTACGACGAGGTTGTATGAGTTCAGGCCCCTCTACGGTGGAGGTAAATGCCATACGTCTCAGTGCTCTTGGGAGCTTAGTGTCGAGTAGAATATCATATTATAGTAAAAGCCAACCCTTGCACCAGTGGGGAAGGGCGGCATATATAGAGTACGCTGCCCTTCACAATGGCCCGGTGGACAGGGGTGGAATTGTGGCGAATAAAAGCCTACGTTACAGGAAACGTATGCCTTAAATGTTAATAATGGTGTATGAAAACGTATGACCGTTGCCCTCCTGGGAGGTTACGATGTATATAGTGGAATTAAGTCGGTATGTTGAATACGCTCCGAATGCTCGTCACCGACTGGATGATGGGAGGAGTCCTTAGTTCAGTCAGAACTGTCTAAGGGCCTTGTCCTCTATGAAGGGTAGTCCTTGGGTAGGACTTATAGGGCAGGCCTATGACCCTACCCTCGGACTATAACCCCATCAGTAGAATTCCGTTAATTGATTTAAAATTCGTAATTTCTCATTTGTGCATAAGGAATTGCAGAGTAGTAGCTATAGTGGGTTTTAAAAAACAAGATTGGACTCTAGTTGGGTACCAGTTCACCTTTAGTTGTTGAAAAGAACAAATCAGTAGTATATGTGAGCAGATAGCACATACCTTTGTGCTACAGGCAACATGGACACGGAGATTGAGGGTCTTTGTGTAGCTCATATCGGATGAGATTGGAAGCAGCCACAAGAAGACATCATCGTTGCTACAGTGGGTTTTAAGAAAAGAAGATTGGTTTCTAGTTGGGTACCAGTTCACCTTTTGTTATTGAAAAGAACAAATCAGTCGTATATGTGAGCAGAGAGCAAATACCTTTGTGCTATAGGAAACATGGACAGGGAGATCGAGGGTCCTTGTGGACCTCATATCGGATAAGATTGGAAGCAGCCGCAAGAAGACATCAGCGGAGGGGAGGGTGTAGGACGTGGCCATGAGGGGATTATATAGTCTACACAATACCTGTGGAGAATCCATCCATTGATGTGGACCGGTCATCGCAGTCTTGTCATAGTACCTAGTAGCATCAATCATGTGGTAGGAGAAGGGAGGCTCACGGCTCGGGAGTAGGCGGAGCGATAGGGGAGGGAGAAGAAGAGAAAAAGGGATATACGGTACACTCCTAGAGTTAGGGATAGGGCTAGTAGGACTGCTTGTTATTTGACTGTTTTTTTCAGGGACAATTCTTCTCACGAGATCTATATTGCTGTTTTTCACGTCTACTATAGATCAATATTTTTTCTCTAATCTAGTATAAGGCTTTGTAATTTGGTCTCACATCATTGACGTGCTTTTTATTTTTTTGTTGATTACGTAGGAATTGTAAATATATGGGTTGATCTGCACTGTAATACCTCGGTCCCACCATATTAACGATTCCTATTTTCTGATTAATGTGGTAATTTCTTGGAAGTGCCTAATTAGTATAAGTAAGTATAGATTCTTGATGCAAAATTGAGTAAATAAGGATGAAGTCATGACTTTTCACTACCAAAATATGAAGCACGCTCAAAGTCATAATGAATCCTCGGTCTTGCTTAATACAGACGGGTTGGATCAAACCTACCGAGTGTAGGGGCCTTTGGAGCCTCTAGATCAGCTAGCTACATGCATGCAACATATGTAAAAGAGAAACTGGCCGCGAGACAGTTCTCACCATTGATGCATGGCAAGGCACCCCTCAGCACAACAACAAAGCCTCGTCTCAGCCCGGAACATGCACCTCGGCCTTGCTTAATACGGACGGGATAAATCATACCTGCCGAGTGTAGAGGCCTTTGGCGCATCTTGATCAGCTAAAGGGATGCCGCGGATGTAACACAAAAAGTTGCTGCCGGCCAATTCTAACCATTGGCTCGTGGCATGGCACCCCTTAGCACAACAATGGAGCCTCGTCTCAGCCTCGACTATGTAGTCTTGTTCTGCAACCGATCTACAGGCTGCCTATAGCTAGTAGTATAATGTTTTTTTGGGTGCATATTGCTTGTTATGAGACGTACCTTGCCGAGACTCTCACGACCAGATTCATAATCCATAGAGGAGGAGAGAGAAAGAATTAGGGACGGTGGAAAAATTAATCTTGCAGATGGCTGGTGGAATAATATATGACATTAGACGTGAGCTACGATCCAATCTATTCACGTAAGGTTTGTGTCTATAAAAAAACTTAACATGGTCGAGAAAGATTTTCATCTAACCGTGATAACTCTGGCCCAACCAAATTAACAACTCATATTTTCTGATTAACGTGGTAGTTTTTTGTGAGTCTCTAATTAGTATAGTAATAGATAGATGATGAAAAAAGGACCAACCCAACCCCTTGTTGTCAGTTGTCCCACCCGTGCACATTGTTAGTGCAAATCTTGTTACAAAGGCAAGTTTAGTTATTGCATTTCCTGGATGGTCTGTAACATGGAGTTTGAATAGTTGTAGCTTTGTAGAAGTCAAAAGACCTTGATACTGCCTATGAGTAAGCATTATTACATGAAAAACTAGGAGAGGGAATTACACCTATCAACAATTTCTCCAAGAAGAGAATTCCAATTGTGCAAAAAAATAGAGAAACCGAAAACCAAAACCTTGATTGAACCGCGTTGCCTTGAGAAACTAAACCACAATGCACTGTTGCACAAAACACACCAAGCCATCGCCGAGAGGGCAGTTATTTGCCCTCTTGCTCCAGCTCATGGAGGTCCGATCCTGCCAATGGGTAGCGAAGATCGACAACAATGACACGTCCAGGATATTGCTAACATTGATGTTGAACGATTTTCCTGACATTTATGTTGATTTTGATATGAAGCAACATGGTAGTCCAGTCCTGCTAGAAATGGTTGTCCTAATACCTCCCAATCCTAATAATTAGTACGCTATGATACCATTCATCCGTGGGGCAAATTAGCTATTCATTCCACCATCTCAACATATTTAGAAGTGCATAAAAGGAACCTAGACATTTTAGATTCACGGTTCTTGCAATGGTTTATATAAAGTACCAAACCAGGATGAGGAGAGAAATCTATGAAGTCTTTGTAACCTACCGACACATGTATATGTGGTTGGCTCACGCACCCAGTAACTTGTCAGATTCAAGTGAAGTTGCAACCTACCTACAAATTTATAAAGGAATGTGGATATCTTACCTTCATGGTTCTTGCAATGGTTTATATAAACTCAAAACCCATGAAGAGGAGCAAAATCTATGAAGTGTTTTATTGAGATGTAAAGTATACAACTTCCGGCACATGTACGTAACTGGCTCACGCACCCAGTAACTTGTTAGATTAAATTTGCTAAAAGAAAGTTTGTTATATTAAAGTTAAGATGAAAATCTACGCCCATCTTATGTTGTCAAGCATCACTTGTCCTATGAATGTATTTGCAGTCTTAGCTTGTTAACTATCCGTAGTCTTTATATTTTTTATAGCAAGACATTAAGTGAGGTGTAATGCCCCAAGAGTGTATCTTTCCCTATTTGAAACCTTCTCCATGTGGGTCCAACTTGTCATTGATATGGGAGCTCTATGCATATGATTTCATGTGATGTCACCTTGTTTGTTCTTCCTTTGCATGCATGCATTCCATATCATTCACCCATGTCTTGTGTTTGTGCCTTTGTGAATCCATGTGTGTTTCTGGTGTGATGAATATGTGTTGGTGTGATGGTCTTATGTGCAATGATCTGAGTGCAAGTGTAGTAGTAAGCACTATGTGGATTTCCCCTAGGTTTTAAAACTTCCCCCATCTCTTTTATCTCAAGCCCAAAAGTTACTTGATCCTTTCCTGTTTTAAAAATGCCTATGTTTTAGGATATTTTGTGGTGATTGTGAGCATGTGAAGTTGCTGTTTTGATCCAAGTCTTAAAGGTGCAAATATTCACAAAATAGATCAAACATATTCTGTTTTGTAAATATTTACTTGCTCCTAAAATCCGTTTTTCATTTTATTCTATTAGGTCATAATTCCTTATGACCAGGGGTGTGCTTGTTTTATTTTTAGCATCTATAGTTTAGCTTGTGCTTTTATTTGTTTTCTGGTGTTGGTTATAAATAGAAAAGCCCCCAGGAATTATTCTATCTTATCTGACGCCGTTCCTCCCCAATGCACGATTTCCGTCAGCAGCAGAGAGAGAGCGAGCACGCCATGAGGGTTCACGAATGTCGAGGCCCTCTTATAGCCTCGGCGTGCCTCCTTTCCCTAGGGTTCCTCCCTTTCCCCATCTAGCGCCGCCACCATCTCCCTCCATCTTCTTCCTCCCCTGGTAAGTCTTTGTAACGCAGGTAGCACAAAGAGAGAGGTAGTGCTCCGCCATCGTCCACCCTGCTCCCGTCATCTCCGGCGCTGGCCACCATGTCCGGGGGCTCGGGAGAGGTGCCCGCGATCCATTCTCGCCGTCGTTGAGGTCGAGGCGCGACCACAGCGACGGGCAGGAGCTCGCCAACAATGTGTTCCTGGCGAACTTCCTCCCTTTTCCTCTACTTCGGTTCTGCAGCAGGGCTCCTTCAGATCTTCTTCGTCTTCGTCAGGCTGCTTCCTCGATCACCATCTTCTTCTTTCCCCTAGGTGGTCTATCTCTCCTCCTCCCTTCCCCTCCATTAGATCCGCCAAAGTGAGTCGTCATTCTTCTCTGATAAGAGAAGAGAGCGGTCGGGTGCAGATGTGTGTCGATCTCTTCATGTGGTGCTCGGGCTCGTCGTGGCTCAAGGCCTCCCTCTGTGTAGTATGTGTAGGTGGCGTAGAGGATCCCTTCGTTGGCGTGGCAGTAGCGGTAGTAGAGGCCAAGCGCCGGTGATCGTCGATGTTGCCGCCGTCTCTGTGTAGCAGAGCAGGGCGCCCAGCTGTGTGCTATACCTTGTTCTTTTCCCCCTATCTGTCAAGTACCAAAGCATAGCGTAGTGGTAGGGCCGTGGTGTGTTGTTCAAGTGGTTGTGTGTTCGAGTCCCAGTGGAAACAACCCCCATTTTTTGTTTTTCTCTCGGCAACAGTAGCAGGCAGTGGATTCAGTAGCTGCTTAACCTGTTAGCATCCCTGTTCTGTCAAGCACTTGGACAGTAGCAGAGTGGTGGCCAATGTGTTGTAGATCCAGGGGGTCCAGGGTTCGAAACCTCCCCAATCCTTTTTATTTTTCCTTTTGCATTTCTTGCTGTTTTTAATTTGTTTTGATGGTGTGGTGCTGCTGTGTGCTATATCACTCATGTGGTATTTTATTTTTAGCTCTCAAACAACATGTTGTGGCTATTCTTTTGCTAGCAAGTGAAGAGTATATGTGTAGGTATATTCTTGGTAGAAATGCATGTGTATAGGTTGATTTGCATATATGTATGTGTAATATAAAGTATGTGTGTGTGCACCTTGAGGGTGTATGGCACCAAAGTGGTGATGCTTATGTGGTGGTGGCGTGTGAACCATATGTGCATGATGAGAGTTGATATCATGCACTAATTGTGAAAGAGCCGTCTTGTTGTGTGTGTGTGTGCATGTGTGTGAGTGTCACACACATGCCCAAGTCATGTAGTGCCTTGATGTGCACATGAGCAAGATTGGTGTGCTAAGGCACATGAGCATGAGGTCTAACCCTCATGTGCACCATTGGCGTTGTGGACATGTGCAAGAGCATGACCAAGTGTTGATCTAGTGAATAGCACATTTGATGATGCACTATTCACTATATGTGATTCCATGTAGGTTTTCTTTTCAAGTTTGTGCCCAATTATTCTATGCAAGTGCCCATGTATTATATATGTTTTTGGGGTAGAATCCTCCCAGGAATCTATTGCGGAAGTCAGTTTTGCCTTTGCAACACTTTCTGGAAATGTCATATTTCAGATTTGTTCAATGTTTGGAGCTTGGTTCCATGAGATGTGGTGAGCCCAAGAGGTTGATTCCTTGTTGTGGCATTAGAGGGTGACCCCCTCTATGGCATGTTGGTTTTGTTTCATGCTTAGGAGTTCATATGTGCAAGTAGTGCCTAGTCAAAGTAGGCATGTGGCTGAAATTCTAGTTTAGTGAAAATCTGAGATTTTCACCAAGTTTGAGAAGCTGCTTATATTTTCTTCTCCTATTGTTGTGCTTGTAGAGGTCCATGTGTTGGGAATCAGCCTTTGCTATCAACTGGGAAGTTGTAGCTTTTCTGTTTGTCTAGCTCTATGTAAATTTCATTCCATTTGGAGTCCTGTAGATATTGTTTTGGGTGCTGTCAAAATGCTTCAGAGCATAAACAACTAGTGAGAATCTGGAATTTTCACTAAGTCCCTGAAAACTGATATTTTTGGGCAAGGTAGCAGTTGTAGAACTTTCTGTGTGAAACTCCTTTGTATTATCTTTTTGCTTGTGCTTGTAGTACATTTGAATAACTTCTGCCACATATCTTATGTGGCATATTTGGGTGGCTGTAGGTGCTTTGCATGTAGCTCTCAAACTGCCATGATGCTGTTTATGGCAGATTGTGTAGTTTTGATGTTTTGATGCTTGTGAGTGCATAGATGATGTTGTGGTGATATTTCTTTGCACCACCCAATCCATTCTTGTTTGTTTTATGTCTTGGCAACCTGGGAATACCAGAAGTATGCCATTGGAGTGTGTGGTGATGATTTTGATACGTAGGACGTCATTTCTTGTTTCGTCGTTTCTCGTTGATCGGTAGCTCCAATCGTTACGTTCTTTGGATGTATTTGCATCGTTTTCGCGTGACACAATTGTTCATGTCATTCTCATGCATGTCAAGATAGCTTAGGGTGAAGTTCTGTCCAGTAGCTTACATATTCTTCTCATGCATGTGCAAGAGAGTAGAATAGAGATCCATGTTCATTTTCATCTCATGCATCATGTGCTTCTTGCATCTTGTTGTGTTGTTGTTCATTGGATGCTATTCTTATGTTGGGTATCATCGGGATCGGAGAACGAGTACGTGGATCCAGGAGAGTACCTGCAGGACGAACAAGAGTAGTTCCAAGCTGAGGACATCACAGGCAAGATGATATGACCTTGATTCCATCTCTAGACTTGTTATGCTAGATTCACGTTTCTTCGTCATATGCTCGTTGCCTACCACTGAAATAATTGCCTCCTGATATTGCCATGAAACCCAAACACTTATCCCTACCTAGCAAATCTTGAATGGCGAAGTAGGCTTTGCTCAACTACTAATGTTAGCGTTGCTAGTTGCAGGTGCCTTGTCTCATGTGATAACATGAGTTGATATCATTATGTTAAATCTGATATTTAATTAATGCACCTATACACTTGGTAAATAATAGAAGGCCTAGCCTTCTGCCGGGTGTTTTGTTCCGTTATTGCCACCATAGTTACCGGCTACCAGTGTTTGATTCCATAATGATCGCTCCTAACACGTTCGGGGTTGTTATGGGGACCCCCTTGATAAATCGTGTGGTGTTAAGACTTGTCCGGGAGGACCCAACATTGGTGTTAATTTGCTAATCACTTAATAATAATCTGTTTAGGGAATAGCTACCCCAAGGAATTTAATCAACAACCCGGGCCAGTGCTCCTCATCAGTGTTGGTCCAAATTGAGCAGACTATGGGGCCACCACAGGGCAACCTGAGGTTTGGTATTCCTGTAGTGTGACTCATCCGTCGTGTCCTGAGACTGAGATACACGACTCTAATCGGGGTCGTCGACACGACGGGAGGTCCTGCTAGTCTTGTCTTACCTTAGCGATTTATCTTGCATATAGGAATCCCGGTGAAGCTTTGGTTCTCCCCAGAGTTGAGGTTTTCCTCAAAGGAATCCGACGAGATCACGAGATTCGTGATAGAGAATTACTTTGCGGCCCATGACCGTTTGTGATGGACTAGTTGGAGCACCCCTGCAGGGTTTAATCTTTCGGAAAGCCGTGCCCGCGGTTATGTGGCAACTTGGAATATTTGTTAACATCCGGTTATAGATAACTTAAACATAATATAATAAAATTGCCAACTGTGTGCGTAACAGTGACTGTCCCCTTCGAAGATCTATCTTCATTCGGGAACACGGTGGGGTTATGATTGACGTAAGTAGGTGATCAGGATCACTTAGTGATCAGCTAATCATCGATCTCTAGTATACACCACCTTCAATACTTGTTCTACGTAAGTTAGCCACCATATATGCTTAGGATGCTACAACCTAAATACTCCACCTTCCTTACCTAATAACTTAACTAGTTCTAGCACCGTGGTCATAGATTGCTGAGTCCCCATGGCTCACAGATTCCTTCAAAACACCAACAGGTTCAGGTACCCCCGAGACAGGTGATCCCGATGGCACGCAGCTGGTGTGGCAGAACGATGAGGAGAACGACTGCCTGTATGTGAACTATCCAGAAGACTGAGGCGTGGTCGTGATCGTGGGCAAGCATGCAGGGTAGCATAGTCATTTCTCATGTTTTGTAGTCCGTAGCGGAACTACCTTGTTTGGATGCGTGATGTAACTCTGATATTATTTATGAGATGGCAGTTGAATCCCTAATTGTCATTCTACTATTATTATGTATGTGTTGTGCTACCGTGCTTGCGAAACGCTTAGATGCGCTTCTTTCCAATTCGGGGCCTCATTCCCTAAATCGGAAAGGACCGCATCTCAGTCGTTGCAAGTTGGTAATCAGAGCCTTACGACCATAGGAGCGTTTGTGTGATCGTACTTGGCCGAGTCGAGTCTAGTAAAATGTTTTGAGTCTTAGTTATATCGGAGAGTAGGATTATTTTTCTCCTCTTCCATGCTCTGGTGAGGTTCCCGACTTAGGAAATCTTAATTCTACTCCTCTTCTCGCTCAATTTTTTTTAGGATCACGCGGGTATTTGTGAAATCTATATGATTTTGATGTGATGGAGTTCTCTCTTGGTGCCTCCTGTCTGCCTTGATTTCTTTCGGGGAGTTGAGCTCCAGGAGATTCTTGCGCAAATCGCCATTATTCAGATTTCTGAGTCTCTAAGAACGAAGGATGTTCGTAATTGCTTCAATACTAGTAGTGGCGAGATAACCCCGATGTCCCCAGTACTGGTCCGGATTGTTCGGGAGTACTGCCATACTTTGTATCGTTGTGATCACGAGGGTCTGTTGTAGATGAAGGTCCGAGATTCTAGTTATGTGTTGACGGATGTGATACAGGTGACGGGTTAGTATAGGAGTCGTGTGATTGTTACTCCTTGTATCCGTGTACCAGATTGCATGACCAAATATTTCGGGAATTCATAGGTGGGATATCAAGTAGTAACTTATAGGACAATCTTCCTACAGATGCATGATGTGATGTTGGGATTCGATGTTCAGTGGGTGTGTTTGTTCACGGTCGTCTTACAGCGGTTCTCGTTGTGTCTTAAAGAGTCCTTGTAGCTCGCTACGACTCGGGGATACTTCGTAAGTCGTGTGCACTACCTTGCACAGGATGGCTACTGTAAATTCGAGCCCGTGCGATCTTATCCACGAAGATATCGGATGAAATTTGATCATATGTTTGTTCCGAGCAGTTCTAGCTCATACTTGTTTGCAAGTTGTCTTATCAGAATTTTGTTGACTGTCACTTTGAGGAAGCATTCTTACTATTTTTGTTCGAGTGCAATTGCTATATTCCTGTTCAATTATTCCTGCCCTTTTGATTCAGCAATTCCTTCAACTTATTTTGTGGGCTAATGTGTTGACCGTCTTCAGGATGGCTCCACCAACTCGTCAGAATCCAGGGCGTGAGGATGTACAACCACCACCTCCTCCTCCGGAGAATCCTCCTCCGCCGCCGCCTCCTCCTGCTGAGGCTTGGCAAGCGGTGATGGCTGCTACAAATGCAAACACTCAGATGCTGCTACAGTTGTTGCAAGAGAGGACTAATCAGCAGCAAGGCAATTTCCAGGATGGTGGCAATCAGTTTGCTAATCTGAGTCACTTCCTTTCAAATCAGCCGAAGACTTTCACTTCCTTTGACCAACCGTTTGATGTTGAGGATTGGATCCGCGACATGAACAATCATTTTGAGTGCAGCAATGTTAGTCCTGAGGATTTCGTCAAGTTTGCTACATTCCAGCTGAAGGGGCAAGCATCTATCTGGTGGCAACAGTTGAAGGATTCCAGGGGTGCTAGAGTGATCACTTGGGATGAGTTCTGCCATGACTTCAAATCCCACTAGATTCCGTCCAGCTTCGTGGAGGAAATGCGTGAGAAGTTCACGTGCTTGAAGCAGGGTGGTAACTCCGTGTACAAGTACAATGTCGAGTTCCACGAGCTAGCCCGTTACGCCTTGCAGGATACCCATGATCAGAAGAGGAAGATTTATTAGTTCAGAGGTGGCTTGAAAGAAGATTTGCAGTTAGCTCTCGCTTTGCACGATCCTGAGGAGTTCGATAAGTTCTACAACTTAGCTCTCAGGGCAGAGGCAGCCTTGCTCATGGTGGAGAATTCTAAGAAGCGCTTCAGAGATTCCAACTCCTCTTCCTCTACTCAGGTGGTTCAGAAGCAACATAAGTTTTGGGTGTCTCCTCCTCCTCCTCGGCACACACATCAGTTCAAGCATTCTGGTGGCCGTGGTTCTTCCCACCAACCTAACCCAGTCTTTCAGCAGAGATTCGAGCAACAGAAGCAAGGGCCTCCTCAGACACAGTACCATCAGCCAGCAGAGGTTACTTGTCAGAAATGTGGGCAGAAAGGTCACTATGACAACAAGTGCACTTCTCAGCTCCGTCTACCGCCTCCTCCTCCAGGCAAACCTCCAAGCAATGCTCTCGTGAAGTTCAACCCCAGGTCAGCTCGAGTCAACATGGTGAATGCGGCCGAGGGAGAAAACTCAATAGATGTGATCATGTGTAACCTCCTCTTTGATGATATTGCTGCTAAATGTTGTTTGATTCTGGTGCATCGCATTCTTTCTTGTCATATCCTTTTGCAGCAAAGCATGGTTTCCATCTTCAAGAGTTAGCTAAGTCTTTGGACATTGTTTCTCCGGGTCTGCTTATGAGTTCTCGTTGGGTTGTTCTGGATTCTTCTGTCAAGATAGGCAGTTATTCTTTTCTGGCTTCTCCGTATGTCTTGGGAAATTCTGACATTGATTTGATCCTTGGTATGGACTGGCTGGCCATGAACAAGGCATCGATTGATTGTGAAGCTATAGAAGTGAAGCTTACTCACTCTTCGGAGGACGTGATTATATTCGCGGCGCGCGATGATACAATCCGTCTGTTCTCTTTGAACGAAAAGGGTGAGATTAATCCTATTTCGCAAGTCCGAGTGGTCTATGAATATGAAGATGTGTTTCCAGAAGAGCTGGCAGGAATGCCTCCGCACCGAGAAGTTGAATTTGTCATTGAGCTTGAGCAAGGTACTGAGACTATGTGCAAACGGCCGTACAAATTGGGTCCAGAAGAGTTGAAGGAACTTAAGAGGCAACTCGATGAGCAGGAGCGTTTGGGTCTGATCAGACCGAGCTCGTCTCTGTGGGGTTGTGGAGTTCTATTTCTCAAGAAGAAGGATGGCACGAACCGGTTGTGTGTAGATTACCGTCCATTTAACAAGAAGACAATCAGAAACAAGTATCCACTTCCGAACATAACTTAGTTATTTGAATAGTTGAAAGGGGCTAAGATCTTCTCCAAGCTCGATCTCAGAATGGGCTATCATCAAATTCGCATTCGCGAAGAGGATATTGTGAAGACTGCTTTCAGGACTAGTTTTGGCTCGTATGAGTATACGGTCATGTCTTTTGGTCTGGCAAATGCTCCTCCGACATTTTGTCGATTGATGAACTACATATTCTCTCCGTTCAAGGATGACTTCGTCTTGCTCTATCTCGACGACATTCTGGTCTTTTCTGAAACTAAGGAAGAACATGAAGAACATCTCAGATTGGTGCTTGATAAGCTGAGGGAGTACAAATTGTATGCCAAGTTTTCCAAGTGTGAGTTCTTGTTGAAAGAAGTCATCTATCTTGGTCACATCATCTCTGCCGAGGGCATCAAAGTTGATCCGTCAAAGGTCTAGGCCATTGTTGAATGGGAGCCTCCGCAGAATGTGAAGCAGCTTCGAAGCTTTCTCGAGCTCGCAAGCTATTGCAGAAGGTTCATTGAGAACTTCTCCAAGATAGCGAAGCCTCTCTCAAGTATTCTTCAGAAAGGTGTGAAGTATGCTTGGTCTCTAGAGTGTAAGTTGGCCTTCGACACACTCAAAGAGAAGCTCACCTCCATTCCAGTCTTGGTTCCTCCGGATGATTCCAAGCCTTACTAGGTGTTCTGCGACGCTTCTCTCCAGGGTCTTGGTGCAGTTCTGATGCAAGAGAAGAAAGTGGTTGCTTATACCTCCATGCAGTTGAAGCCAGCGGAGAAGAATTATCCCGTGCATGATCTTGAGCTAGCAGCTGTGGTACACGCTCTGATGACTTGGAGACACCTCTTGTTGGAACGAAAGGTTGAAGTGTTCACCGATCACAAGAGTCTCAAGTACATCTTCACTCAGCCTAACCTAAATCTCGGACAGACTCGTTGGGTGGAAATGCTCCAAGATTTTAATCCGAGTGTTCAGTACACGCGAGGCAAAGCTAATGTTGTGGCAGATGCCTTGAGCAGGAAGGCGTACTGCAACAATCTCATTCTGAAACCTCTCCAGCCTGACCTTTGTGAGTCTTTCAGGAAGCTCAACCTTCAGTTAGTACCTCAGGGATTTCTTGCAAACCTTCAGATCTCTCCTACCTTGGAAGATCAAGTCCGAGCAGCACAGCTTCTTGATACAATGGTGAAGAAAGTCAAGATTGGTGTGGCAAAGAGTCTTCCCAAATATAAGTGCTTCAGTGTTGATGCCAGAGACACGTTGTTCTTTGAGGATCGTCTTGTCATTCCGAAAGGTGATCCCAGAAAGGTAATAATGGAAGAAGCTCATAACTCTCTGCTCTCTATTCATCCTGGAAGCTCCAAGATGTATCAGGACTTGAAACAGACCTTTTGGTGTACTCGCATGAAACGTGAGATTGCTCAGTTCGTAAATGAATGTGATGTATGTCGAAGGCTGAAAGCAGAGCATCAACGTCCAGCAGGTCTTTTGCATCCTTTGCCCATTCCCGAGTAGAAGTTCAACCATATTGAGATGGTTTTCGTCACCGGGTTTCCGAAGTCTAAGAAGGGTAATGATGCCATCTTCGTCGTCATCGACAAGTTTAGTAAAGTGGCTCATTTTCTTCCAGTCAAGGAATCCATTTCGGCAGCTCAGCTTGCAGAGTTGTACACTTCCAGGATAGTGTCTTTGCACGACATGCCTATGATGATTTCTTCGGATCATGGAAGTATCTTCATTTCCAAGTTCTGGGACTCTTTTCAGTCTGCGATGGGCACGAAGATACGCTTCAGCACGGCTTTTCATCCTTAGACTAGTGGTCAAGTGGAGAGAGTCAATCAAGTTCTTGAGGATATGCTGAGAGCCTGTGTTATCTCTTTTGGCATGAAGTGGGAAGATTGCCTGCCTTTTGCTGAGTTCTCGTATAACAACAGTTATCAAGCTAGTTCAGGCAAAGCTCCGTTTGAAATTATCTATGGCAGGAAGTGTCGTACCCCGCTCAACTGGTCTGAAACCGACGAGCGTCAGATTCTTCGGAATGACTTGATAGAAGAAGCTGAGGAGATGTGTCGGGTCATTCGTGATAACCTCAAAGCAGCTCAGTCCTGTCAGAAGAACTATTATGATAGCAAGCATCGTGACATGTCTTATGAGCTTGATGACTTCGTCTATCTCAAGGTGTTTCCTATGAAGGGTACGCAACGCTTTGGCATGAAAGGCAAGCTTGCGCCTCGTTTTCTTGGTCCGTTCAGAATTGTTGGCAAGAGAGGCGACCTTGCGTATCAGCTTGAGCTCCCGTCAAACTTTGCAAATGTGCATGATGTGTTCCATGTCTCTCAGCTCCGAAGGTGCTTCAAAACTCCTGAGCGCACTGTTCATCTTCAAGACATCGACCTTCAACCTGACCTATCTTATCGTGAGCATCCAGTTGCGGTTCTCGACTCGACTGAGCGCAAGACCCGCAACAAGACTGTCAAATTTCTCAAAGTGCAGTGGTCACACCATTCTGATAAAGAGGCTACTTGGGAACGCGAGGATCACCTCCGTTCTGAATTTCCGGAGTTCTTTTAGTCTTAGATCTCGGGGCGAGATCTTTTTGTAGTGTGGGACAGTTTGTAATGCCCCAAGAGTGTATCTTTCCCTATTTGGAACCTTCTCCATGTGGGTCCAACTTGTCATTGATATGAGAGCTCTATGCATATGATTTCATGTGATGTCACCTTGTTTATTCTTCCTTTGCATGCATGCATTCCATATGATTCACCCATGTATTGTGTTTGTGCCTTTGTGAATCCATGTGTGTTTGTGGTGTGATGAATATGTGTTGGTGTGATGCTGTTATGTGCAATGATGTGAGTGCAAGTGTAGTAGTAAGCACTATGTGGATTTCCCCTAGGGTTTAAAACTTCCCCCTCTCTTTTATCTCAAGCCCAAAAGTTACTTGATCCTTTCCTGTTTTAAAAATGCCTATGTTTTAGGATATTTTGTGGTGATCGTGAGCTTGTGAAGTTGTTGTTTTGATCCAAGTTTTAAAGGTGCAAATATTCACAAAACAGATCAAACATATTCTGTTTTGTAAATATTTACTTGCTCCAAAAATCCCTTTTTCATTTTATTCTATTAGGTCATAATTCCTTATGACCAGGGGTGTGCTTGTTTTATTTTTAGCATCTATAGCTTAGCATGTCCTTTTATTTGTTTTCTGGTGTTGGTTATAAATAGAAAAGCCCCCAGGAATTATTCTCTCTTATCTGGCGCCACTAGTGGGCTTCCTCCCACTAGCAGGCCCATTTCTCCTCTCCTTCCCGCGGCAGCACAAGCGCACCACCCCTTCTCCTTTCTCTCACGCCGGTCCTCCCCAGTGCACGGTTTCCGTCAGCAGCAGAGAGAGAGCGAGCATGCCGTGAGGGTTCACGGACGTCGAGTCCCTCTTGTAGCCTTGGCGTGCGTGCCTTCGTTCCATAGGGTTCCTCCCTTTCCCCATATAGCGCCGCCAGCATCTCCCTCCATCTTCTTCCTCCCTTGGTAAGTCTCTGTAGCGCAGGTAGCAGAGAGAGAGAGGTAGTGCTCCGCCGTCGTCCACCCTGCTCCCCTCATCTCCGGTGCCGGCCACCATGTCCGGGGGCTCGGGAGAGGTGCCCGCAATCCATTCCCGCCGTCGTTGAGGTCGAGGCGCGACAACAGCGACGGGCAGGAGCTCGCCTACGATGTGTTCCTGGTGAACTTCCTCCCTGTTCCTCTACTTCGGTTCTGCAGCACGGCTCCTTGAGATCTTCTTCGTCTTCATCAGGCTGCTTCCTCGATTGCCCACTTCTTCCTTCTCCTAGGTGAGCTAGCTCTCCTCCTCCCTTCCCCTCGATTAGATCGGCCGAAGTGAGTCGCCGTTCTTCTCTGATCAGAGAAGAGAGCGGCCGGGTGCAGATGTGTGTCGATCTCTTGATGTGGTGCTCGGGCTCGTCATGGCTCAGGGCCTCCCTCTGCGCAGTATGTGTAGGTGGCGTAGAGGATCCCTTCATTGGCGTGGTAGTAGCGGTAGTAGAGGCCAAGCGCCGGCGATCGTCGTTGTTGCCGCCGTCTCTGTGTAGCAGAGCAGTGCGCCCCAGCTGTGTGCTATACCTTGTTCTTTTCCCCCTCTCTGTCAAGTACCGAAGCCTAGTATAGTGGTAGGGCCGTGGTGTGTTGTTCATGTGGTTGTGGGTTCGAGTCCCAGCGGAAACAACCCCCCTTTTGTGTTTTTCTCTCGGCAACAGTAGCAGGCAGTGGATTCAGTAGCTGCTTAACCTGTTAGCATCCCTGTTTTGTCAAGCACTTGGACAGTAGTAGAGTGGTGGCCAATGTGTTGTAGATCCAGGGGGTGCAGTGTTCGAACCCCCTACAATCCTTTTTAATTTTCCGTTTGCATTTCTTGCTGTTTTTAATTTGTTTTGACGGTGTGGTGCTGCTGTGTGCTATATCACTCATGTGGTATTTTATTTTTAGCTCTCAAACAACATGTTGTGGCTATTCTTTTGCTAGAAAGTGAAGATTATACGTGTAGGTATATTCTTGGTAGAAATGCATGTGTAGGTTGATTTGGTGGTGTGTGTGTGAAACATATGTGCATGATGAGAGTTGACCTCATGCACTAATTGTGGAAGAGTGTGTTGTTGTTGTGTGTGTGCGCATGTGTGTGAGTGTCACACACATGCCCAAGTAATGTAGTGCCTTGATGTGCACATGAGCAAGATTGGTGTGCTAAGGCATACGAGCATGAGGTTTAACCCTCATGTGCACCATTGGTGTTGTGGACATGTGCAAGAGCATGACCAAGTGTTGATCTAGTGAATAGCACATGTGATGATGCACCATTCACTATATGTGATTCCATGTAGGTTTTCTTTTCAAGTTTGTACCCAATTATTCTATGCAAGTGCCCATGTATTATATATGTGTTTGGGGTAGAATCCTCCCAGGAATACACTGGTGAAGTCAGTTTTGCCTTTGGAACAATTTCTGGAAAATTCATATTTCAGATTTGTTCAATGTTTGGAGCTTGGTTCCATGAGATGTGTCGAGCCCAAGAGGTTGATTCCTTGTTGTGGCATTAGAGGGTGACCCCCTCTATGGCATGTTGGTTTTGTTTCATGCTTAGGAGTTCATATGTGCAAGTTGTGCCTAGTCAAAGTTGGCATGTGGCTGAGAATCTGCTTATATTTTCTTCTCTTGTTGTTGTGCTTGTAGAGGTCCATGTGTTGGGAATCAGCCTTTTCTATCAATTGGGAAGTTGTAGCTTTTGTGTTTGTCTAGCTCTCTGTAAATTTTCATTCCATTTGGAGTCCTGTAGATATTGTTTTGGGTGCTGTCAAAATGCTTCAGAGCATAAACAACTAGTGAGAATTTGAAATTTTCACTAAGTCCGTGAAAACTGATATTTTTGGCCAAGTTAGCAGCTGTAGAACTTTCTATGTGAAACTCCTTTGTATTATATTTTCGCTTGTGCTTGTAGTAAATTTTAATAGCTTCTGCCACGTATCTTATGCGACATATTTGGGTGGCTGTAGGTGCTTTGCATGTAGCTCTCAAACTGTATGATGTTCTTTATGGCAGATTGTGTAGTTTTGATGTTTTGATGCTTGTGAGTGCATAGATGATGTTGTGGTGATATTTATTTCCACCACCCCATCCATTCTTGTTTGTTTTATGTCTTGGCAACCTGGGAATACCAGAAGTATGCCATTGGAGTGTGTGGTGATGATTTTGATATGTAGGACGTCATTTCTTGTTTCGTTGTTTCCCGTTGATCCGTAGCTCTGATCGTTACGTTCTTTATATGTATTTGCATCGTTTTCTCGTGATGCAACTGTTCATGTCATTCTCATGCATGTCACGATAGCTTAGGGTGAAGTTCTGTCCATTAGCTTACATATTCTTCTCATGCATGTGCAAGAGAGTAGAATAGAGATGCATGTTCATTTTCATCTCATGCATCATGTGCTTCTTGCATCTTGTTGTGCTGTTGTTCATTGGATGCTACTCTTATGTTCGGTAGCATCGGGATCGGAGAATGAGTACGTGGAACCGGGAGAGTACGTGCAAGACGAACAAGAGCAGTTCCAAGCTGAGGACATCATAGGCAAGATGATATGACCTTGATTCCATCTCTAGACTTGTTATGCTAGATTCACGTTTCTTCGTCATATGCTCGCTGCCTACCACTGAAATAATTTCCTCCTCATATTGCCATGAAACCCAAACACTTATCCCTACATAGTAAATCTTGAATGGCTAAGTAGGCTTTGCTCAGCTACTAATGTTAGCGTTGCTAGTTGCAGGTGCCTTGTCTCATGTGATAACATGAGTTGATATCATTATGTTAAATCTGATATTTAATTAGTGCACCTATACACTTGGTAAATAACGACAGGCCTAGCCTTTTACCGAGTGTTTTGTTCCGTTATTGCCGCCATAGTTACCGACTACCAGTGTTTGATTCCATAATGATCGCTCCTAACACGTTCGGGGTTGTTATGGGGACCCCCTTGATAAATCGTGTGGTGTTAAGACTTGTCCGGCAGGACCCAACATTGGTGTTAATTTGCTAATCACTTAATAATAATCTGCATAGGGAATAGCTACCCCGAGGAATTTAACCAACAACCCGGGCTAGTGCTCCTCATGAGTGTTGGTCCAAATTGAGCAGACTATGGGGCCACAATAGGGCAACCTGAGGTTTGGTATTCCTGTAGTGTGACTTATCCGTCGTGTCCTGAGACTGAGATACGCGGCTCTTATCGGGGTCGTCGACACGACGGGAGGTCCTGCTAGTCTTGTCTTACCTTAGCGATTTATCTTGCGTATAGGAATCCCGGTGAAGCTTTGGTTCTCCCCAAAGTTGAGGTTTTCCTCTAAGGAATCCGACGAGATCACAAGATTCGTGATAGAGGATTACTTTGCGGCCCGTGACCGTTTGTGATGGACTAGTTGGAGCACCCCTTCAGGGTTTAATCTTTCGGAAAGCTGTGCCCGCGGTTATGTGGCAACTTGGAATATTTGTTAACATCCGGTTATAGATAACTTAAACATAATCTAATAAAATTGCCAACTGTGTCCATAACCATGACTGTCCCCTTTGAAGATCTCTCTTCGTTCGGGAACACGGTGGGGTTATGATAGACGTAAGTAGGTGATCAGGATCACTTAGTGATCAGCTAATCATCGATCGCTAGTATAGACCACCTTCAATACTTCTTCTACGTAAGTTAGCCACCATATATGCTTAGGATGCTGCAACCTAAATACTCCACCTTCCTTACCTAATAACTTGACTAGTTCTGGCACCATGGTCATAGATTGTTGAGTCCCCGTGGCTCACAGATTCCTTCAAAACACCAACAGGTTCAGGTACCCCCAAGAGAGGTTATCCCGACAGCACGCAGCTCGCGTGGCAGTATGATGAGGAGAACGACCGCCTGTACGTGAACTATCCAGAAGACTGAGGCGTGGTCGTGATCGTGGGCAAGCATGCAGGGTAGCATAGTCATTTCTCATGTTTTATAGTCCGTAGTGGAACTACCTTGTTTGGATGCGTGATGTAACTCTCATATTATTTATGAGATGGCAGTTGAAGACCTAATTGTCATTCTACTATTATTATGTATGTGCTATGTTACCGTGCTTGCGAAACGCTTAGATGCGCTTCTTTCCAATTCGGGGCCTCGTTCCCTAAATCGGAAAGGACCGCATCTTAGTTGTTACATGAGGCTCCTACTGTATAATTGATGCAACAACCCTAAATTACAAGCACCATGCCTTGAACCTGGGTGGGTGGGAAGGCATCAGCCCATTTCTACCATTAGGCTATGCCTTAGTCTGCCAGTCTTCACAATTTTGGCAAAAATGTCATTGCACAATTTATTTAGGGGTATTTCACATAGTTTTTTACCGGACCTTGAAGACCTCCAACCGTCTTACAAGTTTTGATTTAATAAAAATCTTCCTCAAAAAAAACCAAGCTGATCAATCTATTTTATCTCGCCGCACTTTCGCAACTTATGTATGGTGTGCCGATAGTCAATCCAATCTAGAAGAAGTTACCTAGCTAGGTAGGATGGATGTGGATCCGTTTCATGATCATAGTGTTGTGATTGCACTAGGATCATTCCATCCACCTACCGCTGCCGTCGATACCCCTGAGAGTTACCTCCTCGACATCACGCCCTTCTTCACGAAGGACACCAACGCAACCACCGCCTACTACCACTCCACGGACAGTCATGATGGCCATCGCACCATGGCCATGCAGGCCACCTTGTTCGTCGCTCGCCTGCCACGCGTTTCCTTTGTGTCCTCGCCTGGTCCACCAACACCTATTTATACAAGAACCCCCTCATCATCACCACCCAGGGCCGGTTCGTCCTCCTTAGTATCTCTCTACTAATGATAAGAAGGTCGGTCCCAGAGTATTACATCTACCAGCCTGGCGGCCATGGCTCGATCTCATACGGCACCACATCGACATGCGTATAGTGGACGAGATCTGCATGATTGGCCTCTAGTCTCACGACAGTGGTAACTAGTATGTCGCTGCATTAACCAGATGTTTGAGAGGGGAAAATGGCCCTGGTGAGCCCAGGTGGGTACGTAAGACAATCTACTAGAAAAGTAGTAACATCAGAGGCACAAATTGGTATTCGCATCGAGCATGTTATGTTAGTTGGAAATAATCTTGAAATACGTGTGGTTGAGTCGTTGCGCGAGTAAGAACATGGACGTGCGAGGCAGTGGAGAAGCCAGGTCATGTGGACGAGCAAGCGTCCAGTGTGTCCATAAGAATCGAGTGGCGGAGGCAGCAATCTGATAAGGTTAGACCTCCATCACACACACACCTAAAAAAATTCATATTCAAGCTATATGCACGTTGGTGTTAGAGAAATATTTAAACTTGGTGTTGCTATATGCATGGGAGCTTGCATTGGCCATACCATAAAAAATATTCTGCCTCCGTCACTGTGAGAATCGTGGCGATTTCCATATGAATAAATCAACTGTGATTCCGCGTCGTACTAGAAACACTCATCCTAATGCCTCCCAAGCCTACAAATTGGTATCCTATGGCCTCCTCCATTACTGAGAAGAAGCTATCTTTCCATGTTCTCAACCTAACTATAAGGGCTGAAACAATACTTGCATATCTTTTGCATTTTCACGACGCTTGCAATGGTTTAATATGAACACGAAACCAGGAGGAGGAGAGAAGGCTATGCACTGTTTCTGTTGCGGAGTAAAGGGTACATTTAGTAGCACCTGTACGAGCTTGGCTCACCTACCCAATCCCTTGTCAGATGTAAGTTAAGTTGCCTGTCTAGTGCATGCCACCCATGTTATATTGCCATGCATCACCTATGGTGCGAATGTACGGTCAGTTTTAAATGATCACTGATGAAATATATGAGATTTATTTTGCCCAAAGAGAGTGAATGAGAAAAAAAAGACCAGCCCAACCATTGGCGCCAGTTGTGACACCCATTGCACATGGGGTTGGAGAAGCACATCCGGGCAGCTGAGCGGACTAATGCAGGACCGCGTTGGATGCCAAAACGGATCCGGACCGTGCGGTCTAGACAGTTGTGGGCGGTTTGATGGTCCGCATTGGAGATGCCCGGATGTTTTGTTGAAGGGTACACTTGTTTCCGAGTAGTTTTGTTACCGCACAACAAAATATTCAGTACATTTTAGAACACAAAAAATGAAAAATCATCATATATATAATACTCTGAAACAGGACAAACTTCGGCAAAGGTAAGAAACACATGGAACAAATGTGATAGTAATGACATGTGGTGAAATTAAGATCGGTACATCAAGTGTATGACCGCATGGTAGCCCAATCAATGCTGCTAGCACTTAGGTAGGCTTCCCGGCTAGCAACCTAGCAAGACCCTCAGTCGTCGCCGCACGCTCTGCATCTGTCATCGCAGTCCTCGGCAGACTCGATGCAGTCGAAGAAGCAAGCCTCCTCCTAGAGGCGGCAGTCTCTCTCACATGATGCAGGGCGCCTGCACACGTCGGTGCACATCTCTCGTTTTGGAGCCAGGATGGGCTCGCAACCGTAGTGGTCGATGCACCCCGCTTCCGTCATGGTAGGGGCCAACACGACAATGTAGAGGGCAATGAGAACGATGGTGACGGAGACCTTGAATGTGTGTGCGGCCATGAGATGAGAGCAGATGGTATTTGTTGGGCTAGATAGATGATAAATCAGGCGAGGGGCGGCCTGAGGCACCACATTATAGACTAGTTGATTAAGCACTATGTAGTAGTATTGGCTTAGGTTGTTCGTAATGGGAGTATCATAGATAGTATCACGCATGCCAACTATGTTTTTTGTAAGGTGGTATAAAATTAAATAAAATAAGAAAGGTTCGTGTATCAATATCATAATACAATATCATATTAAATGATGTGCTATTATGGATCATGCATAACAATAAATAAACTATCATATGATACTGATATATGATATCATACACTATGGCTGTAGTATAATACACTAGTATCATATGCGTGATACTAGTATATATATGGTACTGCCCGTTAGGCTGGTTCGTAATGGGAGTATCATAAGCAGTATCATGCATGTCAATTAGACTTATTTGGTGATGTGGCATATCATTAAATGAAAAAAGATAGGATGTGGTATCATATTATGATACTGCAATGTATTAAATGGTATACTACTTTGTGTCATTCATGCATAGTTCGTGGTCATATTGCTAGCTTGACCTCGAGCTCTAGGCCATGCTTGACTTGCGTAGCTAGAGGCAAGTAAGGTGCACACGAGGTCAGGAGCCAAGTTTGTACGGGCCGGAAGAGATGACTTGCTTATGGCGAAACCAAAGAAATATGTCGAACCCAACCCTTGGCAATCTCAACCCTAGCTAGCGCATATTGGCCCAGTACCAAACGCTGACTGGCTTCCCGCGACATGCAACAATGGAGACGAAGGCAAGATGGATGTCTCATGCACGCACGTACAAAGCTAGCACTGAACAGACCCTGACCGACTGCTAACATACATGTCGTTGGCAAGCTGTACCATGCGCGCTGATTGGATAAGTCACGAGGTGTCATCTCATCAAGAATGGCAAGGTCCAAATCTTTCGCAAAGTACTATCAATAGCATCACCAAATAGTGGGGTCCAAATATTTCGCAAACTACTATCAATAGCATCACCTAATAGTGGGCCAATGTCGCTCAGTAAAGTGCTGACCAGGTAGAGCTTAAGCTGCAGTCCTGGGAAGACAAACCAACATCGATTGTCGAGCAGTGATTCTTTTTTAACTATCCAAAATTAGAAATAAAATTATTACATCCTCAGAACTACAAGAACAAATGCATGCATCACTTGACAACTAATCAAAGTTGAAGAAAATGACTATTTTCTTGTTTGTAGACGGCTAATGATAGCCGCTTGTGGATATACCGATAATCTTGTCATCGCCAATCAGCCGACTGCCGATAAATTTTGGCATGACTAATGGAACCTTGAACCATTTCTTGTAGCGTTTCCGTACCAAGTGGCAACGGTCATGGCAAGCTATCTAATCATGTTGTTTATTCTGGTCAAGAGAGAACAAGAGGAAAGCACAAGTGCATGTGCACTAGACTCTGTGTGGTCTTCTCACGTGTTCGTGCAGTCTGCGTCAGTCTTCTTCCTCCTTGGGCAAGGCCAACAGGCGACGGTGTCTTGAGATGACTGGTGAGCCATGGGAGATGGCCCAGCGCTGTTTAAAGCCGTCACTGGGTTCATCCTCTTACACAGTGATACGTCTCTAACGTATCTACGATTTTTGATGGTTTCATGCTATTATCTTGTGAAACTTTGGATGTTTTGTATGCCTTTTATATCTTTTATGGGACTAACTTTTAACTCAGTGCCAAGTGCCACTTCCAGTTTTTTCTGTGTTTTTGACCCTTTTCAGAGGAGAATATTAAACGGAGTCCAAACGGAATAAAACCTCCAAATTTTTTTTTCCGGAATAGAAGATACAGAGGGAGCATGAGAACCAAGGCAGAGGCCACCAGGGCAGGCCAAAACCCCCTAGGCGCGGCCAGGGGGGCGTGCCTAGTAGGCTTGTGGGCCCTTGTGGCTCGTCTGCCCTACTTCTTCCCCCTATAAATCCCCGAAAAATCCAAAACCACGGGAGAGATCGACGAAAATACTTTTCCACCGCCGCAAGCTTCTGTCTCCGCAAGATCCCATCTGGGGCACGTTCTGGTCCCCTGCCGGAGGGGGGATTCGGATACGGAGGGCTTCTTCATCAACACCATTGCCTCTCCGATGATGCGTGAGTAGTTCACCATAGACCTTCGGGGTCCATAGCTAGTAGCTAGATGGCTTCTTCTCTCTCTTGGATCTTCAATAGAAAGTTCTCCATGATCTTCACGGAGATCTATCAGATGTAACCTTCTTTTGCGGTGTGTTTGTCGAGATCCGATAAATTGTGGATTTATGATCAGGTTATCTATAAATCTTATTTGAGTTTCTTCTGATCTCTTATATGCATGATTTCATATCCTTGTAATTCTCTTCGAGTTGTGGGTTTTGTTTGGCCAACTTGATCTATGATTCTTGCATTAGGAGAAGTTCTTGGTTTTGGGTTCATACCGTGCGGTGACCTCACCCAATGACAGAAGGGGTAGCGAGGCACGCATCGTGTTGCTGCCATCAAGGGTAAAAAGATGGGGTTTATATCTATTGCATGAATTTATCCCTCTACATCATGTCATCTTGCTTAAGGCGTTCCTCTGTTCGTCATGAACTCAAAACACTAGATGCATGCTGGATAGCGGGCGGACGTGATGCCAATATGTATGATCATTGCCTTAGATGTTGTCATGACTTTGCGCGGTTCTATCAATTGCTCGACACGAATTCGTTCTCCCACCGTAATATTTGCTATATTGAGAGAAGCCTCTAGTGAACACTATGGCCCCCGGGTCTACTTCACATCATATTTTCAGCCCTACACTTTCACTTTGTTGCACTTTCCGCCTTCAGATCTCACCTTGCAATCAATCGTGAAGGGATTGACAACCCCTTTGTAGCGTTGGTTGCAAGTTTGTTGTTTTTGCGCACGTACATCGGTGCTTCATCTTGATACTCCTACTGGATTGATACCTTGGTTCTCAAAATTGAGGGAAATACTTACTGCTATTGTCCTGCATCACCCTTTCCTCTTCAAGGGAAAAATCCAACGCAAGCTCAAGAGGTAGCAAGAAGAATTTCTGGCGCCGTTGCCGGGGAGCATCAAGTCAAGAATAGTCTTCCTCCAACGTGTCAATTTCTAGCACCGGGGACTATTCTAAGTGAAGCTTATCAAAGTAACCGTCGCAAACTCATCTCTTGCATTTACTTTTTCTGCCTCTCGTTTTCCTCTCCCCAACTTCTGAAAAACAAAAATTTACAAATTTTTTTGCCTTTTTCATTCGCCCTTTCTTTCGTTTGCTCTTTGTTTGCTTGTGTTGCCATGTGCCCTCAATATGCTTGCATCTTCGCTTGCTAAAAATCTATTGATATGGATCCTCATCCACTTTCTAATCTCTTTAAGAGATCCAATTATGTGGAACCAATTTGCTAGTGAGTTGAGTGCACTTGACTTTCTCTACAGAGTTTTGCTTGAGATGCGTGAATCTGAAAATCGTGATGAATAAATTTATGAAGTGATTCACGAGGGCTCCTTGAATGAAAAGCATGATTGCAATGGTTTCACTATAAATCCTACTAGTGTCAATCATGCTACAAATATGCAAAACCCTAAGCTTGGGGATGCTAGTTTTGCTTTGTGCACTACTTGTTGCAATGATCATGATTGGGGTAATGATTTTTCTTATGATCTTGAAAACTTGTTTAAGCCTCATGATGAATATGATATTTGCAATAATATTGAAAGTGGGTTTGGAGAAGTCATGACTTTAGTTGATGATAATCCCACTATTATTGAAGAGCGTCAACTTTGCATGCATGTGGATCATGAAAAGAATATCCTATGTGATAGCTATATTGTTGAATTTGAATATTATCCCACATGTAATTGTTATGAGAGAGGAAAATATTGTGGTAGAAACTTTCATATCACTAAATCACCTCTCGTTATGTTGACATTGCTATTGTCTCTTTCTTCTTCTTTGCATATGGTAACTATTGGTTGTCTTGACAATCTGTTTTCCTATAAAATGCCTATGCATAGTAAGTATGTTAGACTTAGATATGTTTGTCACATGTTCCATGATGCTCTCTTCGTGTCCGATTACTATCTTTTATGTGAGCATCATTGAATTATCAATGCCTAGCTAAGAGCTTCAAAGAATAGCGCTTGTTGGGAGGCAACCCAATGAATTTATCTTTGCTTTTTGCTTTCTATTTTGTTGTGTCCACACCATCATAATTCTGTTATGATTGTGTTTTTTGTGTTTCTTTGTGTTTGTGCCAAGTAAAACCTTTATGACTAGTTTTGGTGATGGTTTTTTGATCCTGCTGGAAAAAGACAGAAACTTTTCGCTCAAGAAATTATTTTTCATTTTTATCCATAAAGAGCTTTTGAGTTGATTCTTTTTTCTGCTGTATGATATGCCCATTGCCCAAACTGTGGTAATGTCTCAGAATTTTTGAGATACCAGAAGTATACGAAGCATACATATTGCTACAAACTGGTCTGTTTTTGACAGATTCTGTTTTTTTGTGTTGGTTGCTTATTTTGATGAAACTATGGATAGTATCGGGGGGTATTAGCCATGGAAAAGTGAGAATACAGTAATCTAACACAAATATAAATAGAAATCAAGTTTGTTATAGTACCTCAACAGGTGGTAGTTTGTTTCCTTGTGCTAATGATATCACGAGTTTCTGTTTAAGTTTTGTGTTGTGAAGCTTTCAAGTTTTGGGTGATGTTCTCATGGACAAAGGGATAAAGAGTGGAAATTGCTCAAGCTTGGGGATGCCCAAGGCATCCCAAGCCAAATTCAAGGACACCAAAAAGCCTAAGCTTGGGGATGTCCCGGGAAGGCATCCCCTCTTTCGTCTTCAATCCATCGGTAACATTACTTGGAGCTATATTTTTATTCACCACATGATATGTGTTTTTGTTGGAGCGTCTTGTATCGTAGGAGTCTTTTATTTTTGTTGTGTCACAATCATACTTGTTGCACACCTTTTGAGAGAGACATGCACTCATCGTGAAATTGCTAGAATACTCTTTGAGCTTCGCTTATATCTTTTGAGTTAGGCAATTTAGCTCACATGTGCTTCACTTATATCTTTTGAGCTAGATAACTTTGCTCTAAGTGCTTCACTTAGAGCTTTTAGAGCACGGCGGTGTCATATTTTGGAGAAATAAGAACTCTCGATCTTCACTTATATCTTTTTGAGAGCAATCTCTCTGAGTAACTTGGTAGTTGGCTTGTGCTATGAAAGTAGTCCAAAAGGTGATGGGCACCCAAAGAGGATACAATAAAACTTCCATCTTCATGTGCATTGTTCAGAAAGACAAGTTTGATTCCTCTCAAATAGTTTTGAGACATGGATTTGGTAATATTAAGAGTTATGTTAGTAGGGTGTTGTGAATCTAGAAATACTTGTGTTGAAGTTAGTGATTCGCGTAACATGCACGTATGGTGAACCGCTATGTTAGGAAGTCGGAGCATAATTGATTTATTGATTGTCATCGTTTGTGTTGTGGTCGGGATCACGCGATGGTTAACACCTACCAACCATTCCCCTAGGAGTATGCGTTTAGCACTTTGTTTCGATTACTAATAAAAACTTTCGCAATAAGTATGTGAGTTCTTCATGACTAATGTGAGTACATGGTATAGATGCACTTTCACCTTTCACCATTGCTAGCCTCTCTAGTGCCGCGCAACTTTCGCCGGTGCACAAACCCACCATATGCCTTCCTCAAAACTGCCACCTTACCTACCTACTATGGCATTTTGATAGACATTCCGAGATATATTGCCATGCAACTCCCACCGTTCCGTCTCATGACTTGCGTCCTCACTTTCATATTGTCGTTGCATGATCGTAAGATAGCTAGCGAGATGTTTCAACGTCATACTCCAAGCTAGATCGTTGCACATCCCGGTACATGTTGGGTACCGTAGCATAAATTCAAAAAATTTCTTACGCATATTCAGATCTTCCTATGGAGAGACCAGCAACGAGAGAGGGGTTAGTGCATCTTCATACCTTTGAAGATCGCTAAGCGGAAGCGTTACTAGAACGCTGTTCATGGAGTCGTACTCGCGGCGATTGAGATCGCGGTGTGATTCCAATCTAGTGTCGAACCACGGCACCTCCGCGTTCAACACACGTGCAGCCCGGTGACGTCTCCCGCACCTTGATCCAGCAAGGAGGAGGGAGAGGTTGGGGAAGATCTCCGGTAGCACGACGGCGTGGTGTCGATGGAGAGACGAGGTGTCCCGGCAGGGCTTCGCCAAGCACCGACACAGAGGAGGAGAAAGAAGAGCAGGTTTGCGCCGAGGGAGATGGCAAACTGTGTCTCAAACAGCCCCGAAACCCCCTCTATATATAGGAGGAGGGGAGGGGGGGTGCCACCCCTAGGGTTCCCACCCTAGGTGGTGCGGAAGCCCCCCCCTAGATGGGAGGTGCGGCGGCCAGGGCAGGGGGAGGGGTTGGCGCACCCCTAGGTGGGCCTTAGGCCCACCAACGCCTAGGGTTTCCCCCCTTCTCCACCTCCTGCGCCTTGGGCTGAGTGTGGGGGGCGCACCAGCCCACCTAGAGTCTGGTTCCCTCCGGCACTTGGCCCATCTAGCCTCCCGGGGTCGTGGCCCCCTTCCGGGGGACCCCCGGGACCACTTCCGATGGTCCCGGTGGTCCCGGTACGTTGCCGGAGACGCCCGAAACACTTCCGGTCTCCAAAACCATCCATCTTTACCTCCGGACCATTCCGGAGCTCCTCATGACGTCCGGGATCTCATCCGGGACTCTTAACAACTTTCGATAACCTCGTATAACAATTCCCTATAACCCTAGCATCATCGAACCTTAAGTGTGTAGACCCTACGGGTTCGGGAGACAGGTAGACATGACCGAGACACCTCTCTGGCCAATAACCATCAGCGGGGTCTGGATACCCATGGTGGCTCCCACTTGCTCCACGATGATCTCACCGGATGAACCACGATGTTAAGGATTCAATCAATCCCGTGTACAATTCCCTTTGTTTGTCGGTATAGAACTTTCCCGAGATTTGATCGTCGGTATACCTATACCTTGTTCAATCTCGTTACCGGTAAGTCTCTTTACTCATTTCCTAGCACGTCATCGTGTGACTAACTCCTTAGACACATTGAGCTCATGATGATGTTCTACCGAGTGGGCCCAGAGATACCTCTCAGTCACACAGAGTGACAAATCCCGATCTCGATTCGTACCAACCCAATAGACACTTTCAGAGATACCCGTAGTGCACCTTTATAGTCACCCAGTTACGTTGTGACGTTTGATACACCCAAAGCACTCAAACGGTATCCGGGAGTTGCACAATCTCACGGTCGAAGGAAAAGATACTTGACATTAGAAAAGCTTTAGCATACGAATAATACGATCTAGTGCTACGCTTAGGATTGGGTCTTGTCCATCGCATCATTCTCCCAATGATGTGATCCCGTTATCAATGACATCCAATGCCCATGATCAGGAAACCATGATCATCTATTGATCAACGAGCTAGCCAACTAGAGGCTTGCTAGAGACACATTGTGATCTATTTATTCACACATTTCCTGTTAATACAATTATAGCATGAACAATAGACAATTATCATGAACAAAGAAATATGATAATAACCATTTTATTATTGCCTCTAGGGCATATTTCCAACAGTACACTGCCGGAGGCATTTCCTATAAAAGTCATCATTGCTCTAAGCATTGAGCTGTGAGTAAATTAATGTGTGATGATCATCATTATTAGAGCATTTTCCCATGTGAGGAAATAAAAAAAGAGGCCAAAGTTCCCACAAAAAAAGAGAGATATGGAAAGAGGCCAAAGAGCCCAAACAAAAAAAAGAGAGAAAAAGAGAGAAGGGACAATGCTACTATCTTTTCCACACTTGTGCTTCATAATAGCACCATGTTCTTCATGATTGAGAGTCTCTTGTTTTGTCACCACCATATGCTAGTGGGAATCTTCATTATATAACTTGGCTTGTATATTCCAATGATGGGCTTCCTCAAAATTGCCCTAGGTCTTCGTGAGCAAGCAAGTTGGATGCACACCCACTAGTTCTCCTTTTGAGCTTTCACCTACTTATAGCTCTAACTGCATCCATTGCATGGTAATCCCTACTCTTTCACATTGATATCTATCAATGGGCATCTCCATAGCCCTTTGACACGCCGAGTCGATGTGACCATCTCCTCCTTTTTGTCTCACAACCTCCACCTCACTCTATTCCACCTATAGAGCTATATCCATGGCTCACGCTCATGTATGGCGTGAGAGTTGAAAAAAAAGGTTTGAGAAAGTAAGAGTGCGAAAACAATTACTTGGCCAATACCGCGGTTGTGCATGATTTAAATTAGTTGTGTGGGGATGATGGAGCATGGCCAGACTATATGATTTTGTAGGGATAATTTTCTTTAGCCTTGCTATTTCTAAAGTTCATGTTTACCTTGCTAGTTTGCTTGAAGTATTATTGTTTTCATGTCAATAGCAAACTATTGTTTTGAATCTTACGGATCTGAACATTCATGTCACATGAAAGAAGTTACAAAGGACAAATATGCTAGGTAGCATTCCACATTAAAAATTCAGTCTTTATCACTTCCCTACTCGAGGACGAGCAGGAGTTAAGATTGGGGATGCTTGATACGTCTCCAACGTATCTATAATTTTCGATGGTTTCATGCTATTATCTTGTCAAACTTTGGATGTTTTGTATGCCTTTTATATGTTTTTTTGGGACTAACTTATTAACTCAGTGCCAAGTGGCAGTTCATGTTTTTTCCGTGTTTTTGAACCTTTTCAGAGGAGAATATTAAGCGGAGTCCAAACGGAATAAAACTTCCGAAAAGATTTTTTTCTGGAACAGAAGATACGCAGGGAGTGTGAGAACCAAGGCAGAGGCCACCAGGGGAGGCCACAAGCCCCCTAGGCGCGGCTAGGGGGCCCGAACCTAGTGGGCTTGTGGGCCCCTTGTGGCTCGTCTGCCCTACTTCTTCCGCCTATAAATCCCCGAAAAATCCAAAACCACGGGAGAGAGCCACGAAAATACTTCTCCGCCGCCGCAATCTTCTGTCTCCGCAAGATCCCATCTGGGACACGTTCTGGTGCCCTACCGGAGGGGGATTCGGATACGGAGGGCTTCTTCATCAACACCATTGCCTCTCCGATGATGCGTGAGTATTTCACCATAGACCTTCGGGTCCATAGCTAGTAGCTAGATGGCTTCTTCTCTCTCTTGGATCTTCAATACAAGTTCTCCATGATCTTCATGGAGATCTATCCAATGTAATCTTCTTTTGCGGTGTGTTTGTCGAGATCCGATGAATTGTGGATTTATGATCAGATTATCTATGAATCTTATTTGAATTTCTTCTGATCTCTTATATGCATGATTTCATATCCTTGTAACTCTCTTCGAGTTGTGGTTTTTTTGGCCAACTTGATCTATGATTCTTCCATTGGGAGTGCTTGGTTTTGGGTTCATACCGTGCGGTGACCTCACCCAGTGATAGAAGGGGTAGCGAGGCATGCATCATGTTGTTGCCATCAAGGGTAAAAATATGGGGTTTATATCTATTGCATGAATTTATCCCTCTACATCATGTCATCTTGCTTAAGGCGTTACTCTATTCATCATGAACTCAATACACTAGATGCATGCTGGATAGCGGTCGATGTGTGGAGTAATAGTAGTAGATGCAGAAATTAACGGTCTACTTGTCTCGGACGTGATGCCTATATGTATGATCATTGCCTTAGATGCCGTCATGACTTTGCGCGGTTCTATAAATTGCTCGACAGTAATTCGTTCACCCACCGTAATATTTGCTATTTTGAGAGAAGCCTCTAGTGAACACTATGGCCCCCGGGTCTACTTCACATCATATTTTCAGCCCTACACTTTTACTTTGTAGCACTTTCCGCCTTCAGATCTCACCTTGCAATCAATCGTGAAGGGATTGACAACCCCTTTGTTGCGTTGGGTGCAAGTTTGCTGTTTTTGAGCACGTACATCGGTGCTTCATCTTGATACTCCTACTGGATTGATACCTTGGTTCTCAAAAGTGAGGGAAATGCTTATTGCTACTGTGCTGCATGACCCTTTCCTCTTCAAGGGAAAAATCCAACGCAAGCTCAAGAGGTAGCACACAGCCACGCTAAGGTGCAGGGTCCGTGGAGATCAGTTCAACCAAAGCTTCTCCAGCCAACCCGCCTGCACCCTAGTTTCCACTAGAAGTGTGGTCTTTCCACATGAAGCAATGAATCTTGTCAATGTTACTAGGACTAGCAATCCTAATTCCTCTCAATCCCACAGATTGGTATCCTTTGGACTTCTGCACTAGTGCAAATTAGCTACTCTTTACATTATCTCAACGTACTCCCTCCTTTCCGGTTTATAGGGCTCAAATCTAAAATCTCATCAATCAAGGTGAATTGTGAGTGGATGACACTAGTTTTAGAGAGCCAATGAAATATTTCTCATATATTCAATTTTCGAGTCAATAAATGTAGCACCCTCCTTCTCATTGGACTTGCATGATAGATATAGAAAACGACGCATGCATAACCACTCATTTCCTTTCTCTAAACTCACTAGTAGAAAACAGGGCTTTGGTTCGGGCCTGGCCAGCCCATTAGTCCCAGTTCTTCACGAACCGGGACCCATGGGGGGCATTAGACCCGGTTCATGAGCCCAGGGGGCCGGCCGGGGCCTCGTGGGCATTGGTCCCGGTTCGTCTGGACCCATTTGTCCCGGTTCTAGGCACGAACCGGGACCAATGGGCCACGCTCCTGGCCCACATCCATTGGTACCGGTTCGTGCCTTGAACCGGTTTGGAAGGGGGGCTTTAGCCCTGGTTTATGCCATGAACCGGGACAAATAATTTTCCCATATATACCCATCGCCGCGGCAGAGCACTCTGTTTTTTCTGGCCGACGGGAGGAGGTAATTTGGGTGCTCTAGCTCACCTCCTATGCACATGAGGTGTTCGATGAAATGCCCGAGCCACACTAGTTAAGATTTCTCCTCTAGAAGCTCGACCGCGGAGCTCCATTTTCCCCGAGATTTGTCTAGATTTAGTGGTCCATCATGCCCCGTCCCTGTTTTCACCGCTGGGGCACGTCCATGTGTATGTCTTCAATGTCGTCTGCAAGCTTCTCCGCAGACAGTGAGGTAAGTCGATTTGGATTTTCGGTTGACATTGGATTTGGGGATTTCTCATCTAGGGTTTCGCGGGATGGGCCGAAATATGCGCCTTTCTGGCTCGTAGGTGGATGGCTGCAGGATTGTGCAGTTCCAATCCGAGTTTTTCATACCCAATCCAAGTTTCTACGGCCTTGAGGAGCGCTCGAATCACCGTTGCCCGGGGCATGGGCTAATTCCTGCTCGGCGTATTTCTTCGGGTGGAGCAAGCACGGGAAGAAGGTTTTTGGGTTGTCCACTCGATGTAATTCCTCAAAACATCATTTGGTACTCTGATTTCATCGATTTATTGCAAAGTTATGAATTTCACCTAATTATGTGAACTCTGATTTAACAGCTTCCTGATGAGTGTGATTGGGTTGTTTGGATTGACACCCCTCCCACTTAGCTAGTGGGGCAAGGTTTTGAGGAGCTCCATGGTGGCCTTGAACGTAGTTGGATCAAAGCTAGTAGGATGGAGAAGAAGGTTATGGATCTAAACAATGAAAACAAGAAAATGCAATTGAAGTTGAAGAAAAGGAATGAGCTCATGGAAACAATGGGTTTTCTCTTTGTTCTTGGCATCAGCATTATGGCTAGTTTAGTTTCTATTTGGTCTAAGCAAGTCAATTAAGTGGCAGTGTGTGTGTTATGTTTCTGCTAGTGTGTTGTGACCTAGATGTAATTCTATCATTTGTGCACTGTTGTGAACTTGAGCAAATGTAATGTTGTGCCCTAGATGTAATGGATATCATGTGTTGTGTTAAAATTGTCACCAATGCCTGGTAGTTCAACACAGAATGACAGTAAAGGTGCAATTTTGAGCACCTAGCAAGATATTTAGGGGCAAAAGTGAGAAATCATATGAAGTTCAAAAAAATGAAATCCCTTTGTAACAGACGAGTTTCCGTATGAAACCCTGATACTTCAAAAGAGATTGTTCGTTGTGTACACGAATTGCATCCAGTTTTTGCCGTAACCCTCTCAAATTTCTCACACATGCTATGTGGATGAAATGATGATACCATGGCAACTTGGAACCTTTTCAGAGTTCATCTCGAATGCTTTTCAATTTCATGGTCTTATAGTTCAAATTAATCAGTAAATGCATGAAAATAAACAAATGAAGTTAGAAAGGGTTATAAATTGATGATGTGGCTTTGAATGGTGCATATTGAACATCGAAAAACTATGGAGTTCAAATAAGTTCAAAAAAATGAAATCCCTTTGTAACAGACGAGTTTCCGTATGAAACCCTGATACTTTGAAAGAGATTGTCCGTTCTGTACACGAAGTGCATCCAGTTTTTGCCGTAACCCTCTCAACTTTCTCACACATGCTATGTGGGTGAAATGATGATACCATGCCAACTTGGAACCTTTTCAGAGTTCATTTCAAATGCTTTTCAATTTCATGGTCTTATAGCTCCAAATAAACAGTAAATGCATGAAAAATAAAAAACGAAGTCAGAAGGGGTTGTAAATTGATGATGTGACTTTGAATGGTGCATTTTGAACACAGAAAAACTATGGAGTTCAAATAAGTTCAAAAAATGAAATCCCTTTGTAAGAGACGAGTTTCCGTATGAAACCCTGATACTTTGAAAGAGATTGTCCGTTGTGTACACGAAGTGCATCCAGTTTTTACCGTAACCCTCTCAACTTTCTCGCACATGCTATGTGGGTGAAATGATGATACCATGCCAACTTGGAACCTTTTCAGAGTTCATTTCAAAAGGTTTTCAATTTCAGGGTCTTATAGATCAAAATAATCAGTAAATGCATGAAAAATAACAAACGAAGTAACAAAGGGTTGTAAATTGATGATGTGGCTTTGAATGGTGCATTTTGAAAACAGAAAAACTATGGAGTTCAAATAAGTTCTAAAAAATGAAATCCCTTTGTAACAGACGAGTTTCCGTATGAAACCCTGATACATCGAAAGAGATTGTCCGTTTTGTACACGAAGTGCATCCAATTTTTGCCGTAACCCTCTCACCTTTCTCACACATGTTATGTGGGTGAAATGATGATACCATGCCAACTTGGAACCTTTTCAGAGTTCATTTCAAATGCTTTTCAATTTCATGGTCTTATAGCTCAAAATAATAAGTAAATGCATGAAAAATAACAAATGAAGTCAAAAAGGGTTGTAAATTGATGATGTGGCTTTGAATGGTGCATTTTGAACACCGAAAAACATTGGAATTCAAATAAGTCCAAAAAAATGAAATCCCTTCGTAACACACGAGTTTTCGTATGAAACCCTGATACTTCGAAAGAGATTGTCCATTTTGTACACGAAGTGCATCCAATTTTTGCCGTAACGCTCTCAACTTTCTCGCACATGCTATGTGGGTGAAATGATGATACCATGCCAACTTGGAACCTTTTCAAAGTTAATTTCAAATGTTTTTCAATTTCACGGTCTTATAGCTCAAAATAATCAGTAAATGCATGAAAAATAACAAATGAAGTTAGAAAGGGTTGTAAATTGATGTTGTGGCTTTGAATGGTGTATTTTGAACACAGAAAAACTATGGAGTTCAAATAAGTTCAAAAAATGAAATCCCTTTGTAACAGACGAGTTTCCTTATGAAACCCTGATACTTTGAAAGAGATTGTTCGTTTCGTACACGAAGTGCATCCAGTTTTTGCCGTAACCCTCTCAACTTTCTCGCACATGCTATGTGGGTGAAATGATGATGCCATGGCAACTCGGAACCTTTTTACAGTTCATTTCAAATGCTTTTCAATTTCATGGTCTTATAGCTCAAAATAATCAGTAAATGCACGAAAAATAACAAATGAAGACAGAAAGGGTTGTAAATTGATGATGTGGCTTTGAATGGTGCATTTTGAACACAGAAAAACTATGGAGTTCAAATAATTTCAAAAATATTGAAATCCCTTTGTAACAGACGAGTTTCCGTATGAAACCCTGATACTTCGAAAGAGATTGTCCGTTTTGTACACGAAGTGCATCCAGTTTTTGCCGTAACCCTCTCAACTTTCTCGCACATGCTATGTGGTTGAAATGAGGATACCATGCCAACTTGGACCCTTTTCAAAGTTCATTTCAAATGCTTTTCAATTTCATGGTCTTATAGCTCAAAATAATCAGCAAATGCATGAAAAATAACAAATGAAGTGAGAAAGGGTTGTAAATTGATGATGCGGCTTTGAATGGTGCATTTTGAACACAGAAATACTATGGAGTTCAAATAAGTTCAAAAAAACGAAATCCCTTTGTAACAGACGAATTTCCGTATGTAATCCTCATACTTCGAAAGAGATTGTCCGTTGTGTACACGAAGTGCATCCAGTTTTTGCCATAACCCTCTCTACTTTCTCGCACATGCTATGTGGGTGAAATGATGATACCATGCCAACTTGGAACCTTTTCGGAGTTCATTTCAAATGCTTTTCAATTTCATGGTCTTATAGCTCAAAATAATCAGTAAATGCATGAAAAATAACAAATGAAGTCAGAAAGGGTTGTAAAATGATGATGCAGCTTTGAATGGTGCATTTTGAACACAGAAAAACTATGGAGTTCAATTAATTTCAAAAAAATGAAATCCCTTTGTAACAGACGAGTTTCCGAATGAAACCATGATACTTCAAAAGAGATTGTCCGTTTTGTACACAAAGTGCATCTTGTTTTTGCCGTAACCCTCTCAACTTTCTCGCACATGCTATGTGGTGGAAATGATGATACCGTGCCAACTTGGACCCTTTTCAGAATTCATTTCAAATGCTTTTCAATTTCATTGTCTTATAGCTCAAAATAATCAGTAAATGCATGAAAAATAACAAATGAAGTTAGAAAGGGTTGTAAATTGATGATGCGGCTTTGAATGGTGCATTTCGAACACAGAAAAACTATGGAGTTCAAATAAGTTCAAAAAAATGAAATCCCTTTGTAACAGAGGAGTTTCCGTATGAAACCCTAATACTTTGAAAGAGATTGTCCATTTTGTACACGAAGTGCATCCAGTTTTTGCCGTAACCCTCTCTACTTTCTCGCACATGCTATGTGGGTGAAATGATGATACCATGCCTACTTGGAACCTTTTCAGAGTTCATTTCAAATGCTTTTCAATTTCATGGTCTTATAGCTCAAAATAATCAGTAAATGCATGAAAAATAAAAAATGAAGTCAGAAAGGGTTGTAAATTGATGATTTGGCTTTGAATGGTGCATTTTGAACACAGAAAAACTATGGAGTTCAAATAAGTTCAAAAAAATGAAATCCCTTTGTAACAGACGAGTTTCCGTATGAAATCCTGATACTTCGAAAGAGATTGTCCGTTTTGTACACGAAGTGCATCCAGTTTTTGACGTAACCGTCTCAACTTTCTTGCATATGCTATGTGGATGAAATGATGATACCATGCCAAATTCCAACTTTCTTGAAGCTAAGCAATGTGTAGGTGAGCACTGCGCCTCTGCCTTCATCGTCTCTACACTCAGGGCTTATAAACCGCTGCGAGTGCCTCTCGCTTGGCGAGGTGGGACTAAAAAGCAGGTGCAGAAAGAATCAACTAAAAAACTCTTTTACCGGTTCATGCCACGAACCGGTACTAAAAGGTGCTCGTGGGGCCCCAGCCTTAGAACCTGTACCAAATAAAAATACCTTTGTAACAGCCTTAGAACTGGTACTAAAGGAATCAACTAAAAAGCTTTTATAAACCTCTAGTATTATTGAGACTAAAATTATATAGAATTTATGCAACTAAAATTATCAAAGTATTTTCTGTTCAAAACATTAAAAGCAAAAAGAATTATCACAAAAGAAAATAAATAGGTAATTAGAATTTAGTTAAAAACTTTAATAGAAAAAAGAATTATCATAAAAGAAAATAAATAAGTAATTAGAAATAAAAAAGAAAGCAAAATATGGATTTTTTTAAAAAGGTGCCACCTACAGGGCAACCATGGCCTGCGTATGACTAGAAACCCATTAATAGGGCCAGTATGCAGGCCCGCAGTAGGCCCAGTAGGCCCACAAGCACATAGAATGATTTTAGGCCCGTAAGCCTGCATTAGAGAGGAGCTCGAAGTGGTTGGTTCTATAGGGCTTATAAACCACTCCGAGCCCCTCTCGGCTAGCGAGGTGGGACTAAACATAGCCACCAACCGGGACCAAAGGCGTCTGCTTCCCGCCCTTCGGGCTGCTAAAAAGAGACCTTTGGTCCCGGTTGGTGACACCAACCGGTACCAATGCCCTCCTTTAGTCCCAGTTGGTGCCACCAACCGGGACCAAAGGCCTCTTCTTCCCACCCTTCGGGCTGCTAAACAGAGACCTTTAGTCCCGATTGGTGACACCAACCGGGACCAATGCCCCCCATTAGTCGCGGTTGGTTCCACCAACCGGGACTAAAGGTGGGGCTATATAACCGGCAGTTTAGAAATTTTGATCTCTCCCCCTCTCTCCATTCGATCCCGACGCCGACGCCGCCCCTGCCCCCGACGCTGCTAAGCTGGCGGAGTCACTGCCGCCCCCGAAGCCGTCCTCGTCGTCGCCGCCACCTATGCCGGCCGCCTGCGCCTCCTCCATTTGCCCGCCGATGAGCAGCCCGGCCCTCCTCTGCTTCCCACGGTGAGATCCTCCAGCACTCCTCCCTCTCCTCCTCTAGCTCCGGCCTCCTCCCATCGGGCTACGCTCTGGCGCCCCTCCTCTCCCCACGCCGCGCACAGGCGCCCCCATCCTCTCCCCTCGCCGGTGCCGTGCACCCCCACTCTCAGGTGCCCCCATGATGTGCCGTAGCTCTCCCCTAGTGATTCATTATGATTGGGATGAAAATGTCTTTGGATCTTTGGTTGTATTAGCTGATAAAATGGTGTTTCTTCTTGAAATTATGCTCATGTTCTGTATCTGGAGGGTAATCGGAAGCTATTGGATGTTGTACTTATCTTTTTTTGTATATTAGTTATGCGCAAGATGTTTTGCTCAGATAAAAAAAGAATAGGTGCTATATATCAAATTTGACCAAGTTTGATCAGAAGCATCAAACATTAATCTGGTGCTTACTCTTTGTTTTGTCACGGACCAACTTCAATCAATTCTGATTCTTGATTCTACTTCTTTAATTTATGGGAGAAGTTGGTGATATATTCTTAGATTTAGGCATTTATCATAGTTAGTTCATCCGAAATGCAGTTATGTAACACAAACTTCTATATATAGTGTTTGTTGTCAATTGAATTTCTAAATCATATTTCTATTTGTACGAAGAAGAGAACTTATGGCACATTACTCAATGGTTCAAACTTTGTCACATAACTTAATTTCTTGATGTTGGTAGGCCTTAGTGACTGATACGTCTCCGTGGTATCTACTTTTCCGAACTCTTTTGCCCTTGTTTTGGACTCTAATTTGCATGATTTATGGAACTAACCCGGACTAACGCTGTTTTTAGCAGAATTGCCATGGTGTTGTTTTTGTGCAGAAATAAAAGTTCTCGGAATGACCTGAAAATTTACGGAGAATTTTTCTGGATTTAATGAAAAATACCTTCGCAAAGATCCACCGGAGGAGGTGTGCCAGTGGGCGACAAGCCCCTGGCCCGCGGCCACCCCCCAAGCCACGCCGTGAGGGCTTGTGGGGACCACGTGGCACCACCACCCCCAAACTCAGCTCTATTTATTCCGTCTTTCCCGAAAAAAAATAGAGAGAAGGATTCGTCGCGTTTTATGATACGGAGGCGCCGCCACCTCCTGTTCTTCATCTGGAGGGTAGATCTGGAGTCCGTTTGGGGCTCCGGATAGGGGAAATCGTCGCCATCGTCATCATCAACCTTCCTCCATCGACAATTCCATGATGCTCTTCACCGTTCGTGAGTAATCTCATTGTAGGCTTGCTGGACGGTGATGAGTTGGATGAGATCTATCATGTAATCGAGTTAGTTTTGACGGGGATTGATCCCTAGTATCCACTATGTTCTAGATTGATGTTGCTACTACTTGGCTATGCTTAATGCTTGTCACTAGGGCCCGAGTGCCATGATTTCAGATCTGAACCTATTATGTTGTCGCCAATATATGTGTGTTTTAGATCCTATCCTGCAAGTTGTAGTCACCTACTATGTGTTATGACACGGCAACTCCGGAGTGAAAATAGCCGGAACCACTCCCGGAGATGACCATAGTATGAGGAGTTCATGTATTCACCAGATGTTAATGCGTTGGTCCGGTTCTTTATTAAAAGGAGAACCTTAATATCCCTTAGTTTCCATTAGGGCCCCGCATTCACGGGAGGGATAGACAATAAATGTCATGCAAGTTCTTTTCCCTAAGCACGTATGACTACATACGGAATACATGCCTACATTAGATTGACGAACGGGAGTTAGTTACATATCTCTCCGTGTTATAGCTGTTACATGATGAATCACATCCGGTATACTCATCCATCACCGATCCACTGCCTACGAGTCTTTTACTACTGGTCCTTGCTACGTTACTTTGCTGCTACTGTTGTTACTCTGTTGTTACTACTGCTGTCGCTACTGCTGTCACTACTGTTGTTCCTTGGTACTACTGTCACTACTACTATTACATTGCTTCTACTTGTTGCAAGACTTTTCTGGAGCCTTTGCCAGGGAAGAATAGTCCCCCGTCCACGTGCTATTTACTGGCGCCATTGATACAACAAGTTAGGAATAGTCTGCCATCAATAGATCTTTTTCTAACACCTTTGCTATCATATCACTTTGCTACTGATACTTTGCTTATAGACAGTAATCTTTCAGGTGTGGATGAAATTGACAAACTCAGCTGCTAATACTTGAGAATATTCTTTTGCTTCCCTCTGTGTCGAATTAATAAATTTGGGTTGAATACTCTACCCTCGTAAACTGTTGTGATCCCCTACACTTGTGGGTTATCAAGACTATTTTCTGGGTCGTTGCCGGGGAAGCACAACTATATTCTCTGAGTCACTTGGGATTGACGTCTACTGGTCACTATGAGGAATCCGAAAGATCCAAGAAATAAAATCTTGCCTTCCACTACGAGGAGAGGTAAGGAACTGCCATCTAGCTTTGCACTTGATTCACCTTCAGTTTTGAGTAAGTTTGCGACTTCGCCTCCTGCTAGAAATCTTGATATGTTGCCTGTGCTTGATGATGCTACTTCTGCTGCCCATGATGCTTATGATGATGCTATGCTTGATACTGCTTTGCCTGATGATTCTATGCTTGATACTATGCCTGATGATGCTATGCCTGATACTGCTTTGCCACTAGGTGCAGTCCTTGATGCAGAAATTGCTAGAGTTGCTGCTAGATGTGATGATACTTCTAAAACTGCTGATACTATTAAGTAGAACCTGCTACTATACCTGAATTGCATGTTATGCCTGAACGCTATGTTATGGAGGGAGAGATAGCCGAGGATTTTCTTGCGTGTAAGGATAGCTATGATGTTGAGAGACTACTGCGCAAGTGGAAAGAAAAATCTCTGAACGCTAGGATGAAATATGACCCAAAGTTTGCTACTTCACCTATATTTGTGACTGATAAGGATAATGAATTCTCTGTCGACCCAGAGTTAATCACTCTGGTCGAATCTGATCCTTTTCACGGTGATGAGTCCGAAACGGTTGTAGCCCATCTGACCAAACTGCACGATATAGCCACCCTATTCACTAGTGATGAAAAGATCCGCCACTACTATATCCTTAAGTTGTTTCCTTTCTCGCTAAAGTTGACTAGTGATGAATGTTTCTTCCAAAATATTTTCCTCTCTCATGGCAATTACATGTTGGATCATATTCAAATTCAAGAATATAGCTATCCCATAGGATATTCTTTTCATGATCCGCATGCATGCAAAGTTGACGCTCTTCAAAAATAGTGGGATTATCATCAAATAAAGTCATGACTTCTCCAATCCCACTTTCAGTCTTATTGCAAATATCATATTCATCATGAGGTTTGAACAAATTTTCAAGATCATCAGAAAGATCATCACCCCAATCATGATTATTGCAACAAGTAGTGGACAAAGCAAAACTAGCATCCCCAAGCTTAGGGTTTTGCATAATTTTAGCATGATTATAACTAATAGAATTTATACTGAAACCATTGCAATCATGCTTTTCATCCAAGGAGCCCTCGTGAATCACTTCATGAATTGCTTCCTCACAATTTTCAGATTCACGCATCTTACGCAAAACTCCAAAGAAATAGTCAATTGCCCTCAACTCACTAGCAATTTGTTCCACACGAGTGGGTCTCTTAAAGAGACTAGCAAGTGGATGAGGATCCATATCACTAGATTTTCAGCAAGCGGAGATGCAAGCATATTGAGGGCACATGGTAACACAAGCAAACACAAAGCGAGCGGAAGAAGGGCGAACGGAAAAAGGCAAAAGAAAATGGCGAAGGAGAAAGGCGGATGAAAACGACAAATGTGAAGTGGGCGAGAGGAAAATGAGAGGCAACTGGCAACAAAAGTAAATGCAAGAGAGGATTTTGTGAGACCTACTTCGATAGATCTTGATTTCTCCTCCCCAGCAACGGCGCGAGAAATACTTCTGATGGCTGTTGTGTATCCCTTGCAACGGCGCCAGAAATAGTTGTGTCGACGGCACCAGAATCCTTCAGTTGCGGCTACGCCTTAAGGGACTTCCTAGGCAAGTATGCAAAGAATTTCCCCTGTGGCCTTGGAGCCTTGCGTTGGTGTTCCCTCCAAGCGGAAAGGGTGATGTAGCACAGCGACGGTAAGTATTTCCCTAAGTTTGAGAACCAAGGTATCGATCCCGCGGAAGAGTATCTCAAGATCCTGCACAAACACGAAAAGCTTGCACCCAACGCTATGAAGGGGTTGTCAATCCCTTATAGATTGTTTGCCAAGTGAGAACTGAAAGCAACAAAGTAACAAAGCAAAGTAAAAGCAGAGTTGTAAACGATGGATGTGAATAGACCCGGGGGCCGTAGTGTTTACTAGTGGCTTCTCTCATAAAAGCAAGTAGACGGTGGGTGAACAAATTACTGTCGAACAATTAATAGAACTGTGCAGAGTCGTGACAATATCTATGCAATGATTATTTCTATAGGCATCACGTCCGAAACAAGTAGACCGATACTTTCTGCATCTACTACTATTACTCCACACATCGACCGCTATCCAACATGCATCTAGTGTATTAAGTCCATAAGAACAGAGTAACGCCTTAAGCAAGATGACATGATGTAGAGGGATAGTCTCAAACCAATGATAATAACCCCATCTTTTTACCCTTGATGGCAACTGCTTGATGTGTGCCTTGCTGCCCCTACTGTCACTGGGAAAGGTCATGGCAGAACCCAAAACAAAGCACTTCTCCCATTGCAAGAATCATAGATCTAGTTGGCCAAACAAAACCCAAGACTCGGAGAGACTTACAAGGACATCAAATCATGCACAAGAAATCATCAAAGACTCAAATATATATCATAGATAATCTGATCACAAGTCCACAATTCATCGGATATCGACAAACACACCGCCAAAGAAGATTACATAGGATAGATCTCCATGAAGATCATGGAGAACTTCGTATTGAAGATCCAAGAGAGAGAAGAAGCCATCTAGCTACTAACTACGGACCCGTAGGTCTGAAGTGAACTACTCACGAGTCATTGGAGGGGCGATGATGATGATGAAGAAGCCCTCCACCTCCAAAGTCCCCTCCGGCAGGGCGCTGGGAAGGTTCTCCAGATGAGATCTCGCGGAAACGGAAGCTTGCGGCGGCGGAAAAGTATTTGCGAGGCTCCCCTAATTCTTTGCGGGATATTTGGAAATATATAGGCGCAAGACCTAGGTTAGGGGGCGGCCAGGGAGGCCACAAGCCTGCCCACCGCCGCCTACCCGCTGGTGGCGGAGTGGGGGCTTGTGGGCTCCCTCGAGCCCACCTGGCTTGGCCCAAAAGCCCCGTGGACTTCTTCCATTCAGGAAAAATCATTTCGGGGTTTTTCTTCCGTTTGGACTCCGTTCCAAAATCCAATCTGAAAAGAGTCAAAAACACGGAAAAACGGGAACTGGCACTTGGCACTGAATCAATAAGTTAGTCCCAAAAAAGATATAAAAAGATACATAAAACATACATAGAAGACAAGATAACAGCGTGAAACCATCAAAAATTATAGATACGTTTGAGACGTATCAAGCATCCCCAAGCTTAACTCCTGCTCGTCCTCGAGTAGGGAAGTGATAAGAATGAATTTTTGATGCTTTCATGCTACCTAGAATAGGTGTCCTTTGTAATTCCTCTTATGTGACATGAATGTTCAGATCCATTAGATTCAAAACAATAGTTTGCTATTGACGTGGAAACAATAATAATTCAAGCAAACTAGAAAAGTAATCATGAACTTTCAAAATAACAAGGCCAAAAGAAAGTTATCCCTATGAAAGCATATAGTCTGTCCATGCTCTATCATCATTGCACAATGAATTTAAATCATGCACAACCCCGGTATTGGCCAAGTAATTGTTTCACACCTTTACTTTCTCAAACATTTACAACTCTCATGCAATACATGAGCGTGAGCCATGGTTATAGCACTATAGATGGTGTGGAATGTGGTGGAGGTTGCAAGACAAAAAGGAGAAGATAGTCACATTAACTAGGCATATCAATGAGCTGTGGAGATGCTCATCAATAGATATTAATGTGAATGAGTAGGGATTGCCATACAAATGATGCACTAGAGCTACAGGTATGTGAAAGCTCTTAAAGAAAACTAGTGGGTGTGCATCCAACTTGCTGGCTCACGAAGACCTAAGGCAATTTTGAGGAAGCCAATCATTGGAATATACAAGCCAAGTTATATAATGAAAATTTCCCACTAGCTATATGGTGGTGACAAAACGAGAGACTCTCAATCATGAAGATCATGGTGCTCAAAATTCACAAGTGTGGAAAAAGTGGTAGCATTGTCCCTTCTCTCTTTTTCTCTCATTTATTTATTTATTTTGGTGGGCTCTTTGGCCTCTTTTATTTCCTCACATGGGACAATGCTCTAATAATGATGATCATCACACTTTAAACTCAAAACTTAGAGCAACTATGACTCTATATGGAATGCCTTCGGTAGTGTACCATGGCAACGACCTAGCATGGCATAGACATCAATGGAAACATCAGGCTAGCCATCTTACGATCATGAAAAGGCAATGTAGACGTGGTGGCACATATCATGGTGGTAGTTGCATGGCAATATATCGTGGAATGACTTTGAAAAAGCCATAATAGGTAGGTATGGTGGCTGTTTTGAGGGAGGCTAATGGTGGGTTTTGTGCACCGGCGAAAGTTGCACGGCACTAAGAAGATAGTGATGGTGGAATGTGAAAGTGCATCTAAAACATGGACTCAACATTAGTCATGAAGAACTCATATACTTGTTGCAAAAGTTTTATTAGTAATCGAAACAAAGAACTCAATGCATACTCCTTGGGGAAGGGTTGGTAGGTATAAAGCGCGATCCTGACCGCCACGCAAAGGATGACAATCAATAGACTAATCATGCTCAGATTTCATCACATAGCGGTTCACCATACGTGCATGCTACGGGAATCACTAACTTCAACACAAGTATTTCTAGATCCACAACACCTTACTAACATGACTTCAATATTACCATAACCACAACTCAAAACTAATTGAGATTAATCAAACTTCTCTAACTATTCAATGCACATGAAG